>NC_136012.1:19885026-20075026 GCF_048128805.1 Centroberyx gerrardi
AAGCGTCTCCAACACTAGCTGCTAAGTGAGTGAATGGTCCACTGGACCCTCTATCAGCCCTCCATGCCCACTGACCATCTGATGGTCTGTCAGTCACCTGCAGTAGCTTGCATTGTCTTAACACTGCAATCTAGAAACGCTATCCCACAGTACATGAGGGTTGCTGTTCATGTTGTTGTTAAGCTAGATTTGCGTCTTTTTAGAATGTTGGAAATCTGAGTGTGTGCCGTCTAAAATCATAATTTAATCAAAACACAAAGGCAACAATTGGCTGCTTTGGAATGATCAAGCTAAGAGGCATCTTGATCAAATGTCAAGTGGCCAAGTATTTAGTTGTAGATTTTCCCTTAAAATTCATACTTCTAACATGTACAAAGATAAGTCAATCCAGGTCACGTTATTTAAAACAGTGTCCCAGATTATACTATCAAGAAGCAAGTATCCTCGTTGGCAATTATCAATATTGAGATTGGGAGAAATTGACGGTAGATCCACAGGACAGCTGATGTTGGAGGCTGACTGCTCCCGAGCTTCTATGGAGGAATGTGTGTTGAAAAGTGAGAATGTTCTATCAAAGTGAAATATCTCTTTAACAAGACAAGTAGAGCACATGCAGTATATTTATTATAGTGTTTTAGAGTGTCTTCTTCAAATTGATTATTGGCACTACAGGGCTGTGGTGTAGTCAGTCTCACTGATGCACATTTTATGCTTTTGGCTGTAGAGTGGTAAACAACACCTGTCTTCAAATAAACACTGTAGGCCATCAAGTCCAGTGTGATTCCAGTTTGAGCTGGCTGATTGCTAGCTATAGCACTAACATTGTGTCAGTGATAGGCAGGATATTTGGCAATGCTAACACATGTTTGGGTGTTTATGGGCAAAGTTGTCCATAATTTGATGGACTTTTCCATGTGACAAACGAAGAAACAAGGCAACCATGGTCAACATTGGCCAATGCTTCCCTGAAAATTAATGCTGGCCAAGTGTGCACATGATAGGAGTGACCTTACTTTGAGTAAAATTTATAGCTGGCTGAAATTTTTACCAGGGTGGATTGAATAGACCATAGATGACAAGCTGAAATTCAATCAAATGCTGACTAGCTCCCCAGATGAGTTGCCTGTGTTGTCTTCAGACGGTGGTTTCCGATTTGCTGACGCCGCACTCCTGACAGGTTTGACATAACTCAACACAGTGTTTTCCTCTCATACCTGAGACTGTCAGCAGACTACACTGCCTTGACTTACTATGAGCAAAGGATGAGCAACCGCCACACAAACTCATATCTGTTATTGAAATTTTAAATATTAGTCCTGTTGAATATTGCTCCATCCAGGAATTAAATATTGAATCTTTAATTCTGTGTTATTGCTTTGTGGCTCCATATTTGGAAAGGATACTAACATATCTAACAGGGAAGTTGAGTCTACAATGTGTATTCAGCAGTTTAATTGTCCAGAAAATTGAAGATTGAAATGGAAAGAAAATGTTTAGAAATTAATGGTTTATAAAAACAAAAAAGATGGCATACTGAACTTTTGAAGACAGACTCTCGACTTCACCAAAATGAATTCTCAGCAGCTGTGAAGTTATGATGCAATTCTCCTACCTTTTTTAAAACCACTTTCTTCACAGTTTTTGTAGTACTTCTTTTATCTTTACAATTGCATTTCAGCTGTGGAAATACATAGCTTTTTCTTTTCTGTGTGAAGGAGTTACAAGATTAACCACATTGCTTTCATTTTTCTTTCGGTGCAAGCCAAATAAAACTACTGTAAAACAAGATTCTGACTACCACAAATTGCTCTAAAATAAAAGAAAGAAAGAAAGAAAGACAGTTGTTATGTATTCCCGACATCAATCTGGCACGGATGCTCGAATGAAAGGGATGTAGGGGCAGCCAAAAGGTCAAGCTCATTAAATGTCGCCAGCTAACATCTTAATAATTGAATCCTTCAGACAAAGAACCACATAAGTGTATTTTGAAGGTTTTTGAGAAGCCAACACACTTGCAATTTTATAGTCAATAGATATAATTTGGAGTGTTGTGTGCATAAACTGAAAGTGCTTAACATCTGTTTTCTTTCATTATGAGTGTATACAAATCTCCAAATGACAATATAAAACTAATAAAATTGAAAATGTTATTCATTTGACATATTGACAGCCCATGTTTCTTTTTAACTGGTTCCGTACTGCATCTTAAAACCTCTGTCAGGCGTCACAACCGCTGACACAACTGCAAAATCTTCCTAGGGATATTTGCGTGCCAAAAAAATATCTAAATCTTTTGACAAGCTTGTAAATAGGCCTGCTGATTTTTCTTGGGTTGTGTCTCTCTTCAACTTTAAGTCTCTGTGACATAAAATGGCCAGGACTCGAGCGCCGATGACACTGGCCAGAATAGTGAGGAGTCCTATTAGAAATGCATGAAGGCTGATGGAGAGGTGATGTAGGCCCCGAGGGCGGAGGCACAGAAACCCCTCATCTCCTCCCACAGCCTAGGGTTAGAGATTCAGCTGTGAACCTCACCACAAATTGCAAGAGCTTACATGTCCCATGAACAACTGAATTGCAGACAGGTAAGAAATCAATGTAATGCTTTAGAGAATAGCATAAAAAAAAAAGCTTTTCGTCAGTATGAAGAAATGTCATCGGTAAAGTTCTTTTAAAGGCTGACAAGCTTCCACAGTTAAATTGGTTCCAACAAAGGTAGCAGCTCCATAAAACTCATTTTAACAGCTGAGGAATCTCCTACTGAGCTGTTTCTTCAATGTTTATTAGCACCAGCAAGCAGAAATGACTCACACACAGTCAGCTGCACAGATCCAGGCAGTATTTCACCAGAACTTGCTCTGGAAATGTATGTCTTGGCTAATAGCTTTGGCTTCAGAACATTGACTCTTTGACGTATAGGGGGAAAAGAGCCTTGTCTTATGGGCTTGGCTTACGCTGTCTTGACAAGACTAGACTGATAGTTTTTTGACTGTAGTGAACCCTTTCACGATTTTCTTGACAGGAATGTCATATAATGGACACCCTCCCGAGAATTTATGTTACGTTTTCATCAGTCAGTCTGCGAGCCCTGTCAAAAAGCATCCAGAAATCTCTGCCAACATGTGCAATTGTATTAAAGGAAACCCATTTTTCTTCTGTCAATATTTCTTGAGGACTAAATAGATTACTGTCACAGCCATTTGTTTTGAATGCTTGTGGGCGAAATAAGTAAATAATCCACCATTCAGAGAAAATCATATCAAATAGGATATTTTACTCTTGTGCTTTGGTCTGTTTTAAAACAGGCACAACCCAGAAAGACAACGAGGGGCTGACTTAAAGTTATCCATTACTTGCTGTATGTGTAGGAGTCTGACCATCGATCCATCTCCCTGTGTACCTGTGTGTGTGTGTGTGTGCGTGCGCGCGCACGTGGGCACGCATGAGAGAAAGAAAAAAAAGAGAGAGAGAGAAGGATGAAGAGGGGTATCAGTACAATAACAGCAAAACTATAGAGTACACTTCAGCCAGAAGTCGGAGGAGCAGAGAGAGTTGAGTTTTAAAGTGTAAGAAAGACTGAGATATGGGCTAAGCTCTGCAGGGAAAATCATCAAAGGCACATATATGGAGTTCTGGTGTGATTTTTTTCAACTGTGTGAGTGAGAAAGAGCGAGTAAGGGAGACAGAGTGAGAAAGAGGACATGTGTGAACAGCATGTGTCTGAGTATGAGTGTGTCTATGGGTACATATGTGAGTATGATGTTAAAGATGCATGTTTTGTGCCTCCATAAGCTCAAGAAATGGAAAACTTTGGAGCAAAGTGGTTATGTTTTCACCCGTCTGTTTGTCTGTCTGTCACCAAGATATGTCAAAAAGTAACAAACTGATTTGGATGAGATTTTGTGAACAGATAGCCCTTGACCCATGGATCAGCTGATTCGATTTTGGTGATGATTCTGATCTGGGATCGCAAGATTGTTGTTTTTTGCCATAACTGCTATGCTGCACTCGTGTGCTGGTGGGAAGGTCAGACATCTGGGACTTCCAAGTCGGCAGCATTGCATTCACATGCTATTTTGTCAGAAAATCAAACTCAGCAGACTCAGAAGGTAAATAAACATGAACCGTTACAGAGGCTGCAGCTTTGCAAGCTGGAGAATTGTTCAGTGTTTGCGCTCTACTGAATTCCTACTAGTATTATTATTTTAGCACAAACACAAGATATTCCTTGATTTGGCTACTCTGTGACTTAATGTAACATTTAAATAGAAATACGTATTTATCTATGCCACTGTAATATGCAACAGCATATTAAACCATAGCTTCATAAATATAACATTGTGAAGAAGTCCCTTTAATTCCCATTCATCACCATGGTCTAATTTCCAAACTAGGCACAAAGTGCACTCTTTTCTACACAATTACAAAAGGCAGATCTCAGAGGATCAGCACAACTCCACCCTTGAAGTCTTTAAAAATCTTCTATCCTGTAATCCTTAAGGATGTGGTCTGTATGTGGCTTTACATACAGCAAAGAGGCCCTCAGATCGTTGGATGTGTGACTCCACACTCATAAGAACATAGGGCATCAGTAAAGCTCTGCCTTGGGGAGGGGATTGGACCCGCCATCTGTACTTCACAGAGGTCCGGATCATGACGGATCGTGAACTATTAACAATTGCATCAAAAGCATGTGGTGCAATCAGCTGTGCTACAGCAGAGGCCAGTCAGAGAAGAGATCCATCACCAGGCAGGGTCCATGGGCTCGAAGAGGGCTTGTTTTCTTTCTTTTTTCTCTCTCTCTCTCTCTCTCTCTCTCTCTCTCCCCCTCTCTCTCTCCCTCCTTCTCCATGCCCTGTTGGTTATGCCTGTCAATGGCTGCCTGAGCCTCTCTGGAGCTGGTTTCAACACCTTCCTCTCCCTGGTGTGACATTCATAGCATTTCAATTGAGCCATCAATCTGTCAAGCCTTACACCTGCTAAGCCACAAGCAGGAGGAGGCACAGGGGAGGGACAAGTTTACTTTTGCTTCTATTCTGCCTCTCTGTAGTACGGGTCTAACAACCACGATAAGACTCAGACATGATGTGAAATAGATGAGCTTTTAGTTGCCAGCTGAGGCAAGCCGTTCAATCCTCATTTTTCACCCTCATTTCCTCATCCACCGCTGGGTATTTTTTTGCTGATGACTGACTTGCTGATGGCTGATGGCTTCTCATTCTCTCTTTTCACCACCCCACCCCCTATCCCTCTCTCTCTCAAACACACACACACACACACATACACACACACACTGCTCCTCTGCTCTGTTTTCTTCTTCTTCTTTCTTCTTCATTCTCTTTATATTGGTTCTCTCCCTCTCTCCCTCCCTGGGTAATGTCAGACTGAGCTCCTGTAAGGAGGAGATAAAGCCCCCCAGCAGGGCAGGACCGCAGCTGTCGCCTTCTGACTTCCTGGACAAGCTCATGGGAAGAACGTCAGGATATGATGCCCGCATCAGACCCAACTTCAAAGGTAGTGTATGTCGAGGCAGGCCATTGCAGTAGCCCTCTAGAAAATCACTTTGAATGGTCACAGTATGAACATGAAGAGGCATTGATTTCTGTAAAAACAAGGACTAGTGCATCTGTGCTGTGAAGGCTAGATAGCCGTTAGCTCTCACATATGTGAATTTATGTTTATTTTATCATCCAAAGTAATGCAGACACAGATTTAAATAAAAAAAAAAGCCACAGGAGATGCATAATAGTATTTTCAGGCTAAATGTGGACATACAGCAGTTTGTCTCATGAAATCCGTTCTGATGGGAATGTTGTCTAAATTCTGTTGTTTCTTTCCTCAGGCCCACCTGTGAATGTCACCTGCAATATTTTCATCAACAGCTTTGGGTCCATCACAGAAACTACCATGGTAAGAACATCCTGGGAATTTGAAATGAGGCACTGGGAAATGTTAGTAATTTGAGCATGGTTTCTTCTAAACATCATTATCATTACATTTAATAATCTTGTTCTGAGATAATACATTTTTGTGAGAAGATGATTGTAGCTTTTCCCATGATTTATAAATGAAGTCTCGAAAAACACTCCCACCATCATCTTTCCGACTTCTTTGTTAATCCACTCAGTGCTGGAACCGTTCCCTCATTTCTGTTTTCTGGAGCATATCAGCGCAACCTTCAGAGACCAACGGGTCACTGACGTACTGATAATGAACTGTCCACTCTGCAATTAAAATGAAAAATTGAGAAAATGAATGAAAAGGGGGAAGCAAAAGAGGGAGAGAGGAGAAGGGGAAAATGCCCTGAAGTCTGCCTTTGCAGGGTTATAGCTGCTGGGTCAGCACAACACAGCAGTGAACTGTTAAAGAGTGTCCTAGGGAGGCCCAGAGGGCCAGACCTCCAGCCAGGTCAGCCCAGAGAAACACAACCCTAATGATGTCATTGTAAGCTTTAGTGAAGCATGCTCTTTATTGTGATAAATGTGGGGAACAAGCCCTCGATTTGTTATTCCACATAGGATTCAAGCAAAAAAACAAAAAAAACTAACAATCTATAACACCCAAACATAAATCTGAATTAATTGCATAGAGTTACAAATGTATTTAAATTACTTTTGTTCAGCCCTTGGCCTGGCTTACATTGCTAATCCTTCGCTCACAAAATCCTAAATGTTTTTCTTGATTTTGGCGACACCTTTGGTGATTAGCGGTCATTGTTTTGGTGTTTTGTACACCATTTAGGCACTGGCCAAACAGTAAATGATAGTGAAGCCTACCAGTCCAAAAGAAAGAGCCGCTGTACAAAAGAAAAAGGGTCACGTCTAAATCACTCATCATCGTCCCATGTCATCTCAGAGATGTCAATGTTCACTCTAGTTTTGGCTCGGAGACGGATACTTTCCTTTCTTCCGAGCGATTAATCTGTTTCTTTTCCTTGGAGTTGCTATTAACGAAGTTTGAGTTTATGTTGGTACTGATCTTTTCTTTGTCTGTTCAGCCGTGGTGGATATCACTGCTCATGCTAACTACCCCGTTCTTCTTCTATTTATTCCAAACAAACCACTGTTGCCGCTTCCAGAAATGTAAAACACATCAGGCATTCAGAACAGCAAATGTAAAAGATTTCATGAACTGGGTATAGGTTGAAGCATTATTGTATGGTATCAATTGGTGATAGAGAGTAGCAAAACAGACATTTATTTGTATGAACAAATTGCGGATTATTACTTCAAGTCAGTTCATGTGAAGTCCAAGATCCCAGGATGAACACGACACAATATGTCATACAGTGGTACCTCTTTTGGAGCATTTTGGGTATACTCACAAAAGGTATACATACTGTACTTACCAATCAGTTTAATTACTGTTGTGATACATAGCATGTGACACACTACAACTCTGCTCAGAAGTATACCAGATGTACTTTTCACTAACTACCATGAGCCCTTCCACAGGACTACAGGCTCAATGTGTTTCTACGGCAAAAATGGAATGACCCTCGTCTGGCATACAGCGAATACCCAGATGACTCCCTAGACCTGGATCCCTCCATGTTGGACTCAATCTGGAAACCTGATCTGTTCTTCGCAAACGAGAAAGGAGCCAACTTCCACGAGGTCACCACTGACAACAAACTGCTACGGATCTTCCAAGATGGCAGCGTTCTGTACAGCATCAGGTAATGTAATGGCAATTCTCACAAAATCAAGGGAGGGAGCCACTGAGTGTCATGGCTAGTTAGAGAATCGCATCAGGGATTAAAGGGCTTATTCGTAAAACACAAAAGCAGCTGCAATGACAAGTGGAAGTCATTCATAAATTTACCATGGCAGTGATTAATCTGACGTAATCACATTACTGTTGCCTTATTCTGAATAGTGATGCAAGTTACAGCCAATGAGTTAATTAAGTGTTCCATATTAAACATGTGTTCCACTGATTTTCCACACCTTCAAGACATGACAGAGTGTCAAAGAAAGACAGAGTTCTTGCCTGATGTGCTAGAAGAGAAGAGGTGGTGGGAACATTCTACATGTTCCTAAAGAAACTGTGACACCCTGATGCCATATAACATAATTTGTTCAACATTTTTAATCCAGAAACAAGAAACATCAGTAATATTGTAACTAAAACCACCGAGTAGCACATATATTTTTTGTGCTTTTATGAAGCATTTAAAACATTTGAAGAGTTCTATTCCAAAATTTGAAGAGTTCTATTCCAAAACATCATATATCCATTTTCCAAAAATATAATTTCCTGAAGATCTTTTGAATATCCCCAAAAATATGGAGGCTCCAGTCATGTAAATGGTTCAAATGGTGGACACCTTTTGGAACAAAACTCTTCATATCCAAATGATAAATGATCAAGTGGGATAGTAGCAGTGGTAACAGTTCCTCAAATATGGATTGAGGGGATTGTTACAATTTCAACAGTTCCAATATCTTCCAATGCTAATCATATTGATTAGATGCTTTTTGTACTATTGCTTTATCGGATGTACTGAAAGTGACAGAAGAATTACGAAAGAGAGGGGACATGCAACATAAGTCATCAGTTGTACTCGAACCCGCAACATTGCAGATCATCGCCTAATTCTGCTGCGTGTTTTTCTTGTTTCCAATTTGCTTAGTAACAAGATTTCTAATCCTGGATCAAACGTCACCGTGTGCTGTAAATACATGACACAAGTTAAGAAACATTAGGGGATTCAGTCATCAGGGTGTTTGTGGTTTGCTATTCGGTTGCTGAAAAAGATTTTGTGTCATCATAACACAGTAGCAAGTGGGTGCCTGTGAGTATAGTGCTGGCGGCTCTTGTCTTGCCTCTGGGCGATGCATTACAGCAGGTAATTACACAGCTCTCTTCTACCCAGACTCCCTAATAGCTCCCACTCTTCTCTGAGGCTTCTTGAAGGCTTAATGCATCAGCACCGCAATAAATAAAAGTAGGGATGTCTTCACCAATTACTTTACTATTACTGTGGCGCTGTGTAATCAAATGGCACAGTAACTCACGGTATGCTTTCCAATCTACCCTTTTCTGATATAGGGAAAAACTCAGGTTGTTGAACATGTTTCCAATTTTATTGCATTGCACACTGCGAAATAGAATGCTGAAAATCACAGCTCTGTTCTGATAATTTCTTTTGCTGTTCTTTTCATCTAACCTGTTTACCTCTACTATAATTTCTCCTTGTGTTTAGTTATTTTCCTTGAGCCCTTTTGTGCCTTTTGCCTTCACCTATGGCTACCCTTCTCTCTTTCAATCTGTTTCTCTATCTCAGGCTGACTCTTATCCTGTCCTGCCCTATGGACTTGAAGAATTTTCCAATGGACATTCAGACCTGTACCATGCAGCTTGAGAGCTGTGAGTCTCTTCCTCCTCTCCCTTTTGTCTCTTTCTCCTCTTTTTATCTCCCGCTCTTTCCTTTTTTCCTCCCTTGTGCATGCTTTATAAAGTGTCTAACCACACCCTCATATTCCAAGAGATAGCCACTGTATAATAACTATAAAGTTGTGACATCATTGAGGTTATATTCACAAAATCCATGCGGAAGAAATGTTAGCAACGAAACGTCTGGCCTCCCTCCCCGATAGGAGTCTAGGAATAAGGTGGGTCCGTCCACAAAGTGAAGGGTCCAATCACAGTTTTGGAGGCTGATCCATGGGGGGGTGATGTAGGCAAGGCGTGATGCAGCAGAAACGTAAACAAATATGGCGGCAACAGAGTATGGCAGCAGTGACTGTGTCGTTGATGAAGCAGTGTTATTTCAGAATTCAAGACCGTAAATGCATTTAAAGAAGAACAAATAACTACACAGGAGGCATACCTTTTTATTGGAGGGGAAGATTTCGCTCTTGGTGGTATAAGAAGACAAAAAGGCACGGAGGGAGAACCCAATACTCATCATGTCTCTGTTGGTTGGACTCATGGAGGACCAGATCTGTGAATGTGCAAAACTGGGTATCACTGCCATCTCAGATATCATCCATGGAGGTTGCCAGATTTTTGGTTGCTGAAGGCGGAACATGAACTCATCTACACTGTATCAAGAAAATCTGATTGGGGTTGCTCTAGATGAAGTTCACGTCACATACAAATAGTAAATATTGCTCTCATGTGCTAAGCTACTTAATATTGTTTACCAGCTAACCTAGCGGCGCACTGTGTCTACGTCATATGACACATTGTTATGATTGGTTTGAACATTTAAATAATGCAAGGCTCCCGAGTTAAATCACTAAACGAGAAGCATCACCAACGAGTATTGCCCACTAGATGAAGCCTGCTGTGTGTGGATTTGAGAAGCGCTTTTATTTAGAGCGGGGATTAGACTCGTTAAGCTAGGCTAATTTAGCTAATGTTAGCCTGGCTTGCAGGCATCGTTCAGTGTTTACACTGCTTGGAATAATTGAAATCAAATACTCACCGGTTGCCCCCACTGCCAGGCTTACAATCTGCCAGACTCGTCTTTTTACATTCAGGTTGTGATAATCCTTGTGGAGACTTGTTTTGAGTTAACACTTCTGAGCATTTTTTTTCATTATTAATCTAGATTGCTTATCAAAACTTGATATTGGAGAGCCTATTTTTTTTCTTGTTGTTTGTGTGTGTGTGTGTGTGTGTGTGTGTGTGTGTGTGTGTGTGTGTGAAAATTATGAGATTGGGAATGTGATTGCTGGCATCAAGTTGGCCAGTCATTCATGTATTGTGGTGTCAAAGAAAAAAAAACCAAATTGCGGAAATTGCTTTCAGTCATACATATATATCGCTTCTACATTGTGAAATTCCTGTGCCATGTGTTACAATTGGAGAATTGGTTCAAGAAATGTACATTATAAGATGGCTCTGAAACATTTGTAACATTTTCTTTCTTATTACACAGATAAAATGTAAGGGAGAATAATATTTTAAAAAGTCCTTTCAGTCCCCCTTGCCTTTAGCACTGATAGCATCTGCCCTCATGAAACCAATTTCCAGGATATAAATAATAAAACTTTCATTTTGTGTCCCTTTTATTATGTGACCCACCCCCTGTGCCTAGAGGTGACCTAATTTCACCTCATGGAGACAGAAGAATTTAAGTCTAGCAAAAGGGGAAACAGATGGAGCACACGTACTATGGAGCCACTGTACCTTTCCAGCGGCATTTCTCACAAATAGATAAGTCAAGCTGCATGCTGGTATCTCTATTTACCTCCTTATCTGATTCAGCAGGAACAAAAGGTGTATAAGCGAGGGACTCCATCTTGGTACAGGAGGCAGCGTGTTTTATTTCTGCAAATTAGCACAGGCACATACAGATAAAATATCCAATAATGGTAGTGCAGCACTTACGTCTGCCACTGTAAAAACACGGGACATTTTGCCCTTTAGTCTACTATTCCTCTGTGTACTTCTTTGTGGTAGTCCAGTTCTAAAAGTATAATTAGCTGCAATAAAAACTTTACTTTTTTAAGTGTAGTAAGGGGAGAGCGGACATTCTGGCAAGCAGAGGTGTGCTTAAGGCAGTGGGGGGTGTGTGTGTTTGGGTAGGTTTACCACCTGACACCGCCATTAGAGGAAACGTAATCATTTCTGATTAAAGGCCTAGTAGGGATACTTGGCCTTGTTTTGACAAGTGTTAGCACGCCACCCAAGGGTGTGATCACCTTGGCTGGGGCTGGATGTTAAGAGGACATTATAGGTTTTACTGCGTCTACTGTAGCTGTGCCAACACTGTCCACTCAACATGAGAGAGAGGGAGAGACGTGGGGGCTGCAAAAAGAGAAATGTCTTTGGGGTTTAAGAGAGCCAAGGCCAATGTTCTTTTCTGGCCTTTTATGCCATGGGCTTATATAGATATAAATAGAACCAACCATAAGATTCTGCCTTATTCTGACACATCAAAGTCATATATATGCAGTTTATCCCACTTCACATTGCCTTTGAGCCATCATTGTTCAGTTGCCCCAAATCCACTTTGTAACTTGGGCATAAGTGAAAAGCAAGCCTAAGACAGCAAATCTGAAGCATGACTATAGCTGCATTGAGACAGTAACTTTCATCAAGTGAACGGCTTTTTAAAAAAGAAAAGAAGCTTCCACACCGTTTACAGTCATTAACCTATCTCGCCAAGATATTCCAGACATTCTGCCTCATAAACTTCATTTTTATTGTACCTTGAATACTATGTCAATTACGTTTTGACATCTCTTAGCTGTAGCTGGCGGAAGGATAGAAGACCATTTCATTATCTTATAAAAACATTGGTATTCCCCTTGCTCGTTAGAGCAGGATGTGTGAATGACAGTGAATTCTCCTCAGGAACGAGATAAGTGTGTTTTAGTGGTGTTGTTTTTCAGGCGGGTGGTACGGGATAGGGGATAACATCTTGAATAATTGATGTCTTTGTAACTCAGGCCCCCAAAGGGTCCCAATAGACATCAGTATTGTTCAGATGTGTCAAGAATTCTGCATTGTTGTTGCATGCTCCATGCATTTTTAATGTACCTGTAATCAGGCGCCTGTGAGGAGGAACAGAATCATCAAAAGTGCAGGCAAATCAACAAGGGAATTGGTGGGTTTGGTGTATGTGGTGTGTGCGTGCGTGTGTGTGTGTGTGTGTGTGTGTGTGTGTGTGTCTAAGTGTGAGAGCATAATAATTATGCCCTCTTTCTGAGTGGTCATTTCTGACTGCTTTGTTAAACTGTGTGTGTTTTCTTACAAATATAGCCTAAAATATAAATACCTCACTGGTACAGTTTGCATATCTTCAGTGATGCATCTACATGTATGGCAGAGTGCAATGGCAAGTTTGCATCCAGTAAGCCATCAGCTCAATGTGTGTGAAAACATCTCCCGCTGTCATGGGCACACATTCTCCTCACGTGCGCCCTTATTCTGCAACCTTCAAACAACCGCGACACCACTACTGAATCTGTGGCGTGTGACCTTTACTGTGACAAACAGGATGGTAGCTGGTAGCTGGACAGATGGACATTACATCACCGCAATCTTTCAAGTTCCATTCCCCCTCTCTATGAGTCTCACTAGCTCAGGTTTCTGACACACAGATTTTACACTTGTGACAAAATCCAAGTCAAAAAGTCCAAAGTTGTGGTATGATGGTGACGATGATGACAGTAAGACTAATAAGAATAATTTGTCTTTGTTGAGCACTTTTTAAAAACAGTTTACCTAGTGTATTTACAATCAAATAAAAGCAAACATCATACAAAATAGTTTAAATAAAACCAAGAAGGCATAACGAATTAGAATATAGGGTAAAAGCAATATAATAGTAAAGAATAGGATAAAAAAACATTACCAAACGTAAGTCTGTAAAAATAAGATTTAAGAAGTGACTTAAAGTGACTTAAAAAACAATATTGATTCTGCTAGCCTGAGCTCATCAGACAGGTCAATCCAAAGCCTAGGGACCCTGATGGCAAAAGCCCAGCCACTTTTAGATTTTAGACTAGACTTTGAAACAGCCAGAGGGCCCGTGCCCAAACCTAACCACGCTCTAAACTGAAACCCAACAGGTAACCAGTGAAGAGATTGAAAAATGAAGAAATGACTAGCACTCCAAGTTTATAGACTAATATTTCTTCATTTATTCTTAAA
This sequence comes from Centroberyx gerrardi, assembly GCF_048128805.1. Lineage (NCBI taxonomy): Eukaryota > Metazoa > Chordata > Actinopteri > Beryciformes > Berycidae > Centroberyx > Centroberyx gerrardi. The sequence continues at coordinate 19,898,641 of NC_136012.1, forward strand.
ACACGGCAGTAGCAACAGACAAATACGTTTCAGCCATCAGCCATGAGACATATTAGTCTATACACTTGGAGTTCTTTGTAATTCAGTATCAGTTGAACCTTGCACCCAGTCTAAGATATATTCTTTGGCATTTGAACGTTTTTGAGTTGTGCGCACTATTTCCTGGTAATCAGTGAAGAGATCAATGTGATTTCAATCAATCAGTGTGATGTGATCAATGGGATCTGTTGATCTTGTTGCCAAAATCAGTTGGTTACATTGAGTTTAAAACTAATTTTCATCATTGTCTTAGGAATGCAATAAATACAAGGCAATAGTAAACATGTCATCCCCTATGAATGATGCAATCCCCCTCACAGCCAAGTCAGTAACAAGTATGTCACCTTGTTCTGACCTCCAGTTGTCGCACCCCCCTTGGGCTAATCAGTATAATTTTGGAAATGCTGGAGTGCAATTGGGGGTGAAATGCATCATTCCCCCGAGTTTCTCCACAATGTGATGGTGATGTCTGAGATATCATGTGTGGCATGTTCAAACAAACAAACACACAAACAATGCCCCACCCCCCACCCCACTCTCCCTCTGGGTTAATCTGTGTAATTTTGAAAATGCCAAAATGCAACGGTGAGATTCATATTCAAGTTTCATCAAAATATGATCAGGAGTGTCTGAGATATCGTGTGTGACATGTGGACGAAGAAATGAACAATGTAGCTCCCCACCCACCCCTTTGGCAAATCACTCAATCATATTTTTTTGAAATGATCATACAATGGAATCTAAGATAAAGTCAAACAACATTTTTATAAATGAGGCCTAATATCACCTCCTTCCAAACCTGTGTTTTTCATTGCCTGTATATGTATTTTATTTCTATTATCCATCCGCATCTCTCACCATCTTTCCTCCTCTCTCTTTTAAATATCTTATTCACTCTCCCCTTAGCTCCTTTGTTCTCTTTTCACAGTTGGATACACCATGAACGACTTGATCTTCGAGTGGTTGTCCGAGGGCCCCGTTCAGGTGGCTGATGATCTCACCCTCCCCCAGTTTGTGCTGAAAGAGGAGAAGGACCTGGGCTACTGCACTAAGTATTACAACACAGGTACATCATGAATTCCAGCTGAAGTGTTGAGAAACAGGGGCACCATGCTCAAATTCCAAATAATAATTTAGTTCTTCAGTTGATGTCTGATCTAGAGGGACTTGCAGTGAGTGAGGAGATAGGGGTTTAACGCCCCAAGTTTAACGCCTTGGGGATTGAACCTGGGACCCTCCGGTTACAGGACAGTCGCTTTAGCCACTAGCTCACCCTACCGCACCTTTACCCTACACTTAACCCATTCACTGTGGACCTACACTTTACCTTACCCTACTCTGCCAATACTGTAATTCTAAAAAAAAAAAAAAAAAAACAGAATTTGAGAACTATCGTTTTAAGCAGGACAGCTGAATAAACTACGTTGTGCGTCTGCAGGTAAATTCACCTGTATTGAAGTGAAGTTCCACCTGGAACGTCAAATGGGCTACTACCTGATCCAGATGTACATCCCCTCCCTCCTCATCGTCATCCTCTCGTGGGTCTCCTTCTGGATCAACATGGACGCTGCCCCGGCCAGAGTGGGCCTGGGCATCACCACTGTGCTGACCATGACCACCCAGAGCTCGGGCTCCAGAGCCTCACTGCCCAAGGTGAGTGACTAGTGACTAACATGTTTTCTTTACAGCAGAATAAAATGTAGCTAATATTGCGATTCATTTTTCTACCTAACGATACCTATTGTCATATATTTGTGATATATTGAATTTCGATATATTGTCCCATCCCTAATAGTTCAGCTTGGTATGATTGCGATACAAGTGCACTGGTAAGGACGATGCCCAAGTGTATTTGGTACCAAAGGGTGCTGGCAAGGATGTGATCATTACACTCCTACTCAGGACCACATACAGCTGCTGAGTATTCCAATAGAAAACCAAATTGCACTGATACTGTGCCATACCCATAGCAGACCCAGTACGGGTACAGCACAGTACCTTTGCAATGAAAAAAGTCCACAAGATGAGGCCCTAGCTGGGTATACAGCAGAGTTATAAACCAGCTTTCTACAAATTGCTGCACAGGTACAGCTACATCACTCGCGATGCTCTTTCTGGAGTCCACACTCACATAATATGGGCAATTTAGACTCTCCAATCCACTTGACTTGCATGTCTTTGGACTGAGGGAGAAAACCAGAGCACCTGGAGGAAATTCACACAAACAAGGGGAGAAATTGTAAACTCCACACAGAAAGGGCTGAGGCTGCGGATCAAACCTGGGTCCTGCTTGCTGTGAGACGACAGCGCCAACCACTGAGCCACTGTATATCTGTATCATATCATAATGCCTGCTTCCATTGCAAAGTCATCCATTCTTACCATTTTACAATTTGTTGACAGGAGAGATATACACATAAAAGCTGACATGGCTAACATAGATGTTTAGATTTGGTCTACCAGTGATCTAAAATGATGTGATTTGGATGGGAATCTAAGAGTCTGGTGTGTCATTTCCTGGGTTTTTTCCCCCCCAATTCTCTGTGTATATTTATACCAGTCAGCAAACTGCTGCTGTATTGAGTTAACTTTCCGCACGATGCTTACTCAGTAGGCGTTCCTGATATGTTTTGACATGTCTTCTCTCATGAACAAGCCGGACAAGGCTCTCCCTGAGTCTGTGACCTCTCTCATGGCTATGTGTCAACTGCCCGCACCCTACTGACTCATTAGAATTCTAGGCCATCCCAAGGATCTGGGTCATTCGATGCCAGGCCTGAGGAATGAGCGGAGTGTGAACAGCCCTCTCATTATTTCCATCAGCCTTCATTGATTGGTCATTGACGATTCTGTGATCTTGTCTCTCCCCAGGTGTCCTATGTGAAGGCCATTGACATCTGGATGGCGGTGTGCCTACTGTTTGTGTTCGCTGCCCTGCTGGAGTACGCAGCAGTTAACTTTGTCTCAAGGCAACACAAGGAGTTCATCAGGCTGAGGAAAAAGCAGCGGCGGCAGAGAATAGTAAGTAAATCACACCGTTCACAGGCAGGGACACAACCACACATTCATGCTCATGCACATGAAAAACCATATACACATAGACACACACTGACACACAGTGGCACACACTGTAGCTTATTCTAAAACGTAAGCACTAGGAACACACACACACACACACACACACGCGTCCTTGTCAGCCCCTATAACATTGACTTATGCCTCTTGTTATTGTGGGCTGCTGTATATTCAGGAACTGACAACAGCAACACGCTACAGCTGGCTGTCATATTACATGAGGAAGATCTACTCATTTCAGTTCAGCTCGTTTCCATGGTGAGCGCTGACCTGTTAAGAGCCTGCGTGATCCTTTCTCTCTGTCACTCCATTCGACACAGAGCAACAACCTTTCCACCAACCTCACATAACTGGGATACCCTAACCCAGGGTTCACACCGGGAGAAACTTGGTCGATGGGTCGCTCTATTCTGACCAATTGTGGGCGGCGTGAGAGGCTCTGATTGCATCTACTTAGTGGCGTTGTGCAGCTGCAAAGTTTTGACCAATTGCTGCTTTGGTATTGCCTTTCACAACATTACACCGTGTTGATGAGTTACTATAGCTAGCTAGGAAGCGCTAATTAGGTAGCTTTTATAAAATACATAAAAAAATAAATAAAATTATTCCAGAGCTTACCATCGACCCCAACAATGGATGCAACTGTTCTCCAAACATCATTTTTGAGACGTTGACTCCTTTAGTCTTTCAAGTAAAAGTTCCAGACAATTGGGAAGCTTTGAATTGCTGTAATCAGCTTCTCATCCCTTCTACATTTGTCAGGCGGAGCTGTTGTTCATGAGTCGGTAGGGAAACGAGAAAGTAAAAATCTGATTGGCTGTTGGAAGCCGATGGCCACAACTTTTCTTGGCCGACAAGCTTGTTGACCACACATTGGCTGGTGGCTGAGCTCCATAGGAAATTAATGGACTTCCAGGGATTTGTTGACCGTGATGCTCGCAGTGTGGATGCACGGTAAGAGTAATAAAGGTTGACAACATAGAGCCATTTAACCTGAAGGTATACTGTTTAGAATCTCAAGTCTCATCATTCAAGAATGAGAACTAGACCCGCTCCAGAGCTGAAGTGTTACAGTTCCCTTCTAGTAAATCTTACAGCTACTCCTCTGAACAAGCTGTTAACATAAAAAAAAAAAGGTATTGCACTTCTATTTGCCCCTGCTGTCATATCAAAAAATGCATCCCCCATTAACTGGATGTATTCCATATTCTGTTTATCTTGAAGCACCATTATCCAGGCAAACAGCTTGTAAGTTGACACATAAAAGCATTTATAGAGAGATGTGAGACCTTTTGCGAAACAGAGGTTCATCTCAAGAGTAAGACAAAGACAGTCTTAAATATCCTATTAAAGAGCTAGCCTCCCAGACTTGTGGCAAAGTTCCCTGTCCAGGCAGAGGAATTGAGCAGATTTACTGGACAGTCTGCTGGACCTGAATCAATATGGAGAGTGAAAATGATGGTCGACGGGGAAGGACTTCCCCTGTCAACATCAGTTGCACAATTACTCCCACTGAAGAGTTTGGCTTGCAAACTATCCATCTGAGAGGTATTGACGCATGACCTGATGTGTTGTACTAGAGAGGTTGGGAATCTGACGGAGCATACAAACCCCGGACTGACCAGGTTTAATCAATACACTTTCCCAGCCGTCTGTTTGGCTTTGAAAACACCAGAGATCTGCACTTGTGTCAAACTGCTGTAGTACGAACGTCTACAAAGCCTTCAAAACGAATAAACTGAGATCCTTGCTTCCATTTTGTGGTGTTTGCAGAAATAACTTGAACTGGTTGCTTGAGGATATTTTCCTCAGTCTCCAAAGCTAATTCCCCCAAATAATAGCCATGGATGATGTATTATCACACTCTCACAACTCTTTCCTTGAGCGCCTCTTTAACTTAAAAGCTAAGTAGCACGGCTTATTTTTGTTTATGTTAAACTCTGCACCAACATGTCTTATGAATTTGAAGCCCGCATCTTTAATCACTTTATTTTTGGCATGACACAGGTGGTTTGCTGAATTTGAATGAAGCAGAGGGAATTCTTGCCCTCAGCAAAAAAAAAGAGAAGGCAGATGTCCAAAACAAATTAAATTCAACACTAATGGATTTCTCTTACAAGAGCCTTCATACCAGACTCTTGCTTTGCTATCTTACACCCACAAAAAGGGGCAATAACTATCATTTCAATTTGTCTACCTTCCTTTCTAATGGAGGTGTTTGCCAGTCAGCCAGGGAGTGTCGAGTCGCTGCGGAAAGTGAATGATATCCCTGGTAACAACTCGACCTACGGGACCCTGAATCAGCATTGCAGCGCCTGTGCCAGGGTAAAATTAAACCCTGTGTCAACCCTGACCTTCAAACCCAATTTTTCATGCCTCTAGCCTCCCAAATCGACTATGTCCTGCAACTTTAACCTCAAACCTGAATTTGTCCTGGCACCTCTCCCATAACCAAACCTCTACCCACAATGTGCCATTCTTGCCCTGTCACCAGCCCTCTGTGACCCCCGCCCCCCTTACCCCAACCTGGAGCTCTTGCCCTTTATTCCTTCCCTTTGTGGAATCTGCTTTGAAGGCTAATGTGAAGTCAAATGTCTTTGCTTCCTCATGTTCTCTCCTTCAACTGTCATCACTTTGTCGACAAATGTGTTTCACCTTCAAGGTCTTGTCAAGAAAGTCTCCTTTTTTCAGGACACCTTCCAAGAATGTTGGCATGTACTTTGCACAGAGTAACCTTCAGAGTTTGTTTTTTCTTTTGGTTAAAGAACACCTGACTGTATGGCTTTAAAGTGTTGACAACTGCTTTCTGTTTACTGTTTATTGTTGTTTATGTTTGCTCGGCATAAAAATAGGATGCCAAAAAACCAAGCCCAGAAACTTGATAAAACACAGATTGTCACTTATCTCTCATTGGAAGCTAAACCATTTCCACATTAAATTCGCTCTCCACAGTGAAGAACACAATGTGATGACGAGGGGGGGAGCAATTGAACTTATACCAACAAATCACAAAGAGCACAGCCACCGCTGATACCTCACAGGGGCTAAGAGCACGGACCAGAGACGATGAGTACCTATTATCTTTAGAGAAACGCACCATTAGACTTTAGCACATGATGTACTGTATCGTTTAGATAGTAGAGGGGATAATTAAGCTGTGCTAGAAGAGCTACAACTCCCTCTCCCCCTTTTGTATGGTGTAATTTGTCATTGGGGCAACAGATAAACGGTTAGTTCCACTCGCAGCCAACCACTCTTAAGAATAAGAGAAGAGGAAGAGGACTAGTAACTGAAAATGGGACTTTGGTCCCTTACTATAAAAGAGTACTAGATTGCCAGCTGCCCTTTGCTAGCTCCTGCACAGAGGTTAGAGGTGAGAACGATTTTAAAAGACTGCATGAATATACTATGCGAGAAATTGTAATAATAAGCAGGCAGTGGAGACAGGTGTGTAACACAGCAGTAACTATAATGGACCTTTGACAGCAAATGGTAGCGTTTAACTGCCAAGTCTGTCCGGCACTGGGGTGCGGAGTGAGGCAGAGTACCAGAGAGCTGCCAGGGTCGGTGAGAGAGGAAAGAGAGAGAGGGACACAGGGGTCAATGCTTTCAGGGCATCTCACACTGACTACTAATCACCCAATTTAGATCCCACATCTCCGCTTTCCCCCGCTAAAGCGAATCTCTCAAAGTGTCAGAGGACTGTCAGAGTTAAGCTGCATGTCTATTAATATTCTCTTCAGAGAGAGGGAATAGTGTCTCTCATTCACTGTGAAAAAGTGCCCTGCCATCCATCAAAGCATAATGCCTGGTGCAAGTTTTTTTTTGTTGAGACTGTGACTTTTCACTAATAGGTACTTTGAAAGGTCTATTATTCCAGAACTTTGAAAAAAAAAGAGTGTGTGCGTCCTTAAACTACAAAAGAGAGACGGAGGTTAATTTTTTGATTAGCTTTTCGGAAATTATAATTTCCCTTTCTATTCTAATGAAGATGCCCCCACTGCCCTCTCTGTGTCATAGAAACCCCGATGAGTTAAATTGATTGAATAAACTTGATCTGAGGCTAGTGGCTATATTAAATACCATCACTCACAAAATCATTTAGTTTAAAAATAGCTTCATCCCTGAAGTAAAATTTTTTGTTCATGGTGAAAGGGGGGGCATGTTTCTGTTTTTTTTTCTGTGGATGTTCTCACCCTTTTGCACACTGTTGCCCTTTTGCACTGCTACACCCCAAACGCATTTGGGAATCAGCCACTGAGAGGAAATGTGAAAAGCTGTGAGCTAATGCTAGTTGACAGTGAGAGGCCAATCTGTTTTCCTTGTGCTTCACTCCACAGGAAGAGGAACTGGTGAGGGAGAGCCGTGGGTTTTACTTCCGGGGTTATGGACTGGGTCACTGCCTGCAGACCAAGGATGGTACAGCTGTGGAGGGGGCCACTGTCTTCACCCCCCCGCCTCCGGTTACCATATACGATGGGGAGGCACTCCGCAAGCGCTTTGTGGACCGGGCCAAGCGCATTGACACCATATCCCGAGCTGTCTTTCCCTTGAGCTTCCTCATATTCAACATCTTTTACTGGGTCACCTACAAAGTGCTGCGACATGAGGACATCCATGCAAACTTGTAATACGCTCTCTGCCTACCCCGCCCTCCTTAATGTTAATTGCTACATTTTAGTTTTTTCTCAGAACCAAAACTGCCTGTCAGATCTACATTACAAGTGAGGAAAAAGTGTGTCAGAGGCATATCTGCTTCGTAAACCATTGCTGTTGATGCTATAAACTTTGTGCTCAGGTGCGTCTTCAGGATCTCAGACAAAGAGTGAATGAGCCGAAAAACAAAAGTTAAGCTGCGTGGATTCAGACTGGTGTTGTTGCTGTTTGTGATTGCCCTCTCGTATCTGTCTTGGTTTGATTCGCTTGGATTACGACAGAGACGAAGCGCTGCTGGTCCTTGTGAGTTCATGACCTTTGTTTGAGACAATGGCTAAAAGCAGAGATCAAAGAAGCCGATGTTGGTCCTGGCTGGATGAGATATACTGACTTGAATTTTGACACTACGCATCTTTGAATGAATGTTTTTGAAAATTCAAAAGATATTGGCTTTTTTACACCTTTAGATTGCCAAACAAATGGTTTGTGGGGGGAGGAAGGGGTATTTGATATTTATGAGTATTCAATGGGTGGTGATAATTCATTTTAACTACTTATAACAAGAGATTATATATATAACAGTGTATAAACTGTATATAAACAAAGCTGTTCATTGACTGCACAAAGCACAAATGTGTATTTCCTTTTGTCTAAATTTAAATAAATCGATATTCTGCCAGGAAATCACAAATTCTTTTGCTTCTCTTTGCGTAAAGCTTTGGTTGATGGAAGACATAAATTTCTCACTTTAGAAAAGGATACAGTGGCCATAATCAGAGGATGACTTCTAAAGCATACAGGGAATTCCTCAACAGATTAACTGCATCAGACACAATTGCTTTTCTATTGCAGTCCTTTATTAGTCCCCAACAGCTCCAAATCCCAGCAGGGATGGGGGGAAAACATCAGTCCAAAGGTGCATATCAAATCCTATAATGTTGAATCAAATGCAAACAGTAAATGCAGCAAATGCTGAATCAGTAACCAGCTCACATCAGTGGTTCCTCCTCTTTCCAGGGCTTTTTATAATAGCTGTAATTGTTAATTGTGTCAGCATACATTGACACATTACATCTTGGAGGAATTGCTGACCAACTTGTTGAGGAAATTGTACAAAAGCTGCCATTTGTTTCCTAGCCCCAGGAGTAGCTGTGAAGGTGTGGAAATGCAGGAGGGTGGGAGTGGGGCGGGTGGGGGGGGGCATCGCCAGCGAGGGAGGACGAATGGGTTTTTTAATGGGAAATCAGAGGGTTGTTTTATCAACTAATGAGTTTGAAAAGGGCTTGGTGTTCCACTGCTAATGACAATGAATTCTAGAGCCAGCTGCAGCCTACTGTCCTTTGTCAGAGACTAGGCAATCCTAATCAACTCCTCTGTAGTCTATGGTTCCCCAGGTAATGAAGTGTGTGTGTGTGTGTGTGTGTGTGTGTGTGGGGGGGGGGGGGGGGTGGGGGGTGGGGGGGTGGGGTGGTCACGCCTATGTCTCCATTCTTTCCGTCATTCTCTCTGTTGCTCTCTCGTACATTTTTAAAACTTGTCCAGTATTGTTTATTGGTTTAGAATAAAAAACTCAGTGGGGGAAAAAAGCTGAAATAAGAGATATCTGTTGTTGGAGAGCTCTATAAAGGCTGATGACATTTGTATCTTTAGGGCATGAACACAGGCAAACAAGAGGAGACGGCACATTGCTTCAGATAGCTGATGGTTTCTCAACACGAGTAAGGATAGAGTGGGTTGACATATTCACATAAGTCCTTCATATTTGCCCCTGACAGCTTAAGTAGACTTCTGAAAAAGAATCTGAGGGCAATAGACAAATGTCAAAAAGATTGGCTATTGCGTGTCACTGGAGCTGCTTTCCTCAGAAAGGCCTCATAGTTTAAAGTCCCAATCCTTAATAAAAACATAAACAAAAAGGTAGCGCTGCTCCAGAAATCCAAAATTGGGTTAGATGTTTTTTTATTCTGAAAATTAATAAAAGAGCCCTTAATAAAAGGACTGACCATATGTACCAGTTAAACATGAGTTCACATTGAATTTTAAAGCTCCAAAAGGTGTGTTTACCTTTGTGTTGCTTGTGAAACTTTCTATCCACAGGTAACTCTTCTACAAGAATCTATAGATGTAAATGTATAATTATAATATACTCCAGTATACAGTGTTAACAGTAATATCAAGATATCTCTCCTCCAGTTTCTCTACAGCTATTATTTGTAAAGGCAACTGCAACACAAAAAACATCCCTAACCCAAAGCTAAAAAAGGTATAATTTTCCTTAACTACTCGCCCTTTACTCTAGCGCTAGCATGTTATAACATGAGATGGTATTGTTTCATTTATGGTGGAGAAAACCAGCACGTTTGTGTCAATGTAAGAGGCTTTTCTAAATCTTCAATCCCTGACTGACACATGCAAAATAGGCCCATGAGGCCCATGATTTCTGGCACATTGCTCACACTGCGCTCCATCTCCACCTCCAGAAAGAAGCGCATGTCTCCTCAGAACGTATCATGGTACGAAGACATGTGAAGACTGATGGACTCCCAACATGGCAGAATCTCTCAGATGCCCCGATAGCGGCTCTGTGTGGACCGGCCGCTTGACAAGCCGTCGGGACTCATGAGCTATTGCGCAGTAAATCCCAAGAGTGTGACAACTTCACCCAAATTCACCCCCACACCCATCGCATGCCACCAACTCTTTCCTGCTCAAGAAAAAGAGAACCATAACTATCAAACTGTCTGATCTATAAAGTAATCTTCCACTGCAATGGTGGAGCCGAATGAGAACATTAAATATTCATTATTCCAGCAGCCTTTTAACACCTCTGATGCAGCGTTAGTCAAGTCAAGTTTATTTTTTATATCTCTTAATCACTGCTACAGTCTCAAAGGGCTTCACAATGGGCGCATTATGAAAACAATGAATGAAAACAACACTCCCACCCTCAGACTCTCAACAGAGGACAAGGCAAAACTCCCACGAAAACCTCATTAAGAAAATAAAATGGGAGAAGCCTTTGATTAGGGCTATTTAGAGAGGGATGCTCCCTACCAGGACAGCCAGGTGTGCAATGGGTGCAGAGAGTAGGCAAAGTGTTGTGCTTTTTTCCCTTATATTCATCCTCAAGAAATGTTTGACGCTGATCGATTGTACATACATGTTTAAGTCATGCGATTGTCTACGAATGAATACACAATATGGCAAGGAGAGAGGGAGCGTGCATTTGGTATAGCTGTTGTTCATCATGTCCATGGCATGCCCTTGCTGTCTCCCTTGGGGATAATCAACATGCTTTCCCCCTCCTCATCTCAGCTGAATGTCAATGGTGCCAAAGCTAAAACTGATGTGTGAGCTTTGAGAGAGCAGCCTAGGACCGGCAATCAATACTGCTGTCCCTTTGAGCACCAGCCTTTCACCCTCTCACACACATAAAAACAGAAAACAGAAACACATGGCGTAGACACAAAATTAATGATGCTATGTGTAGCATTTTCACTGCAAGTATCACAATTAATGAAATCTTATAACAACAATCAGCACTATGTTCTATGAGCTGCTTTCTGTCAGCAGTTTTGTTTTTCTCCCCCTCTGTTGCTTTTGAAACATTTTTCTTACCAGTCTTCAGTAAAAGGGATTATTATGATTTTTTTGTGGAAAGGTTGACCCAAAACGCCCCTTATTGTCTTAATTAAAAGTAAGACACTCATCATTAGGGCTGCTGCTGTAATAGCAACAGTCAAGTTTTTGTTGGAATATATTTTCACCTCTAATTTAAATTTACATTTTAGGCATTTAAATGACTGAATGTCTTATCCAGAGCAACTTAGTAGAATTATCTTAAGTCTTTAGATCAGCATCATTAGAAGCTGCCAGTGGTAAGGAGTACAAGCAAAGCCTTAGCGCCCAGACATTAGATCTAAGAAATATTCCTGCATCTCTAGGAAATCTGTGTATAATAGAGAAGTGCTAGGCGAAGAAATAACAGCCGGGGAGAAAATATTGGTTTCTTGTGACAGTGATATATTAATGAGAAAATGCTACACATGTCACCTTTAAATATATGAGTGTAAACAGAAGGAACTGCTTGCTCCACACAGTATTATGAATGCGAACCTTGAGACTGTCACCCAGTGCATGGATACAGATATCCCTGCATGGTAAATGTACCGTTCCTATGTGGCCACATCAGTATAGACTGTACTGCTGAGTGGAGCGATCCAGGTTTTCCTTAGAAGTCCCTTGACCAGCTTTTAAAGGAGCATACTATGTCTCCCTCAAAACAATCACATTTACATAAAAAATGTTGGTGACCCCTCTGCTCTGTACGTTGCCTCTTGAGCCATTGAAAGGCCAAAGACTTAAAGAATCTGATGTTAGCGAAAATGGTAATGATCTAATGATCTAATTTCATAATGATGGGACAAAACATATAGCAGTCTCTTTGTGTTTGTGTGTAGTTTCCAGTAATATCATGGAACTTCAAGCGAAGATCTGTTAAATAAAATGCAGCTTTTTGCAGGATTTTGGAATTTTTAATGTACATTTTCAACAAGTAAAGTTTTTCTTGGTCTTAGGTCACTTTGCTTGATTAGACTGTAATCTGCTGATTCTTTATTCTTCACATATTTTCTAATGGCTGTGCTCTCAGTTGCCATTAAATTTTTTAGATAATTATCTTTGAGTTGATTTGTTCATTAGTTGATTGTTTTTGTTTGTTTACCTTTGAGCATACGGTTGCAGCCATATTTAAGAGATACTGTACTTTCAAATTGAATATGATGGGTCAGTTTACCATTAAAACTGAGCAAAACAACAAAAGAGTGTATTGTGTTATGGATATATTAAGGGTTGATACACATATTTCTTATACTTGTTGTTAAGTATCCATATTATTGCTGTTACTAGATGTTTTATTAGAAAATAAGGAAGCCTAATGTAAAGAAAAACACCTTGGATGTCAAAGTATGGCTCCTTCCTTTTTTCTCCATTCTCTTTCACTGCCTATGGTTTCCTTCAGCACAAAAACTCAATATGCCACAACACGTAACCGATACAGAGGCAGAAACTTCTTTTGGACAGCTCCGTGTGCGCTACAGGTTCTTTCCGGAATATTTTAAAACGGAGAGGAGAAGCCATTTCCCTGGTGTCAACCGCCTCATCTGTCAAACCCGAAACCCCAAGGTTGGTGGCTCAAAAGCCCAGATAATGGATGGTGCCTTGAGGTAATGAAGAAACAATATTTGTAACCGGATTCCTGAAGCTCACTGCAGCGGGTTGAGAGAGACAGTAGAAAGGCGGGGAGAGGATGTTGTGGCTATAGTGAGTAATGCAAGGAAGACAGCCATCAGCAATCATTTCTCCTGTTCCTCTCACACCTATACTGCAGAGGTTTAAATTATTCCACTAGATTTACTCTCCGGATTGAAGCTCTGTTGACACCCAGCTCCCATACAACGCACCTCTCACAGACAACCTTTTAACATCAGCCAGGTACAAATGTAAACAAACACGTGATGCTGAGAAGAGTCGACAAGTTGCTCGCTGTCCGCCTTCTCTGCATGAGTCAAAGGGAAGGTTGATGCAAAGACACACTGGCTGTTCGATATTTTTATAACCTTTTTTCCAATTTGAACGATGAAATTAATAAAATATGTATCTTCCAGTGACATGCTTTCAAGGATACATAGGGGGAAAACATACATTTCCAGGCAGCGCTGCAAAACTCTCCATTCTCTCTATGCCTATACAGAAAATCCAATGTGGATTAATTTCCATTAATCTCCTGCTGCGCTTCCACATTTCCACAACTCCAACATCTGAGCGAAGCCCCTACAGCGTGGTGTTTACGTAGATAATGGTTATAGACATGCACACACGCTGCACTTTCTTTTGTGTGCGAACAGGAGAAACAAGGAATTAGCACCAATCCCTCCGCATAGTGAATAGGCAGCAACAGGAATTCTGTCAACCCCCTTTTCAAAATTCCCTCGCTCTATAAGATTTTCTGAATTCCTTGGGGAGAGCTTAGACCAAAATTGAATTAAGTATGACAGCAATTTTTCATACAAGATAATACCATGGAATCTGTAATGGCTCCACTCCAGTGCGATAGCAACTACGTTAAGAACAGTGTCAAGAGCAAACACCCTTTAATTAAACACGTGCGTAACACCTTCAAGTCGTTCGCAGGTTTGGAAGAGCATGGAAAATCACAAGTCTAACGTCTTAATCTCGCCTCAAACCGAGCTACATTCGGCTCACACCTCTCTTCCAACCAAAACTTTCCACTTTCTCAGGAAAGCAGGAGATGAATGCGGTGCTGCAATTTTAAAAGAAAGAGAGAGATATACTCTTTTAGTAATAACAAACGTCTGGGGGTCTGCCCGCGCTGACCTGTGCTGGCACGGCTTGAGCAGCACTCCGTTATTCCCTCCTTCCTTGGCACCTTCACTTCACCCTTGACTTCATTGCCTTTCTCTTCTTCACTCCCTCTGTCCAGACTGAGCAGAAGGGAGAAGCCTTTAGGTAAGTAGCTATAGACCTAGGGACTGACATCTTGCGGAGGAGAGGAGATAGCTGCTACGGTACTCTGTGTGTGTGTGTGCGTGTGTGTGTGTGCGTCTCTGTATGGGTGGGCATGTTCGTTGCTCGCTGCCTTGCTGACTTCCTCAACAGTGTGTCCATCCCTCATCCGCCCTGTTCTGAGGCCTCTGCTCCTCTCTCTCTCCTGCTGCTATTTAAGTAAACAGAGGATTTTCTCCACCTCCCTTTCTCCCCTGTCCATCAGACAGCACTCACACTGGTGTTAATGCCCAAGAGAGCAGGCGAGTGAGACAGCTCACTGCCGTTTTCCACCGTTGCTCTGACACTGATTCAGTGCTGTAGGTTGGCTGGGAGAGGCGAGCCAAGAGGGAAATAATTATTTCCCTGGGAGACGGTGTGTGTGTGTGCTTGCGTGCGTGTGTGTGTGTGTGTGTGTGCGTGTCTCAGTCAGTGCTCCCAGTGCTCATACACACAGGGTTAAGTTGAGACAGTTAAATGTCTCCTTGCATTCCTGCAGAAGAGAGAAGGAAAAGAGCAAAGCAGAGGGAGAGAGAGAAATGTTGTTTTTACTGCTCTAGACAACTGTCTCCAAGTCAGAGTGATGACCAACTTTGCTTCCCTTTTGACTGTCAGTCAGCCTCATACCACACACTTCTGTACTTCATTCTGATTGGTAATGCTTCTAATTCCATTTTTATAGACTGGACACAGCAAACACACACATATAGTTGCTGGTTGATGCTTTTATATATAAGTTTGTGCATTTCTGTTACTGAAAGAAAATCTCACCATTTGACAATAAAGACTTTGAGATGAATTTCAGAAGAAAAGAAAACAGACTCTGAGGTCTTGCATGGAGTAGCTGTGTATGTGGAGCTTATCAGCCTGGATGATGCAACTCTTAAAACTATTCTTCCCTCTTAGAAACACTCTTAACTGAGTGCTGAGTTCACTCTAGCTCAGTAGTGCATCAGAGATGTAAAAAGCCGGAGCCAAAGGCTACGGTTACATTTTTCATTACAACGTGATTTTTAGATCCAATTCTAAAGACTGGATCACCTGAAAATGGATTTTACTTTTCACTGCTCTCCCTCTCCATGTCTTTACATTGAGCGTATGCACATTATGTCCTAACTATGTAGAATTCCAATCACAATGTGAGCCTGACCCCTTCCATATCTGGCAGAGCTGGACCGACCCATTACAGTAAGCAATACTAGAAGGAACTCAGTTTACTCTGCAGCCTCCATAATGGCCTGCGTTTGTTGTTATTGTTTGTCTTCTGGGTTTGATTTTCTGAGAAAGTAGCATGTGAATACAGTGCTGTTTAGCAGCCAACTTGGAAGACCCAGATGTCTGACTTTCCCACCAGAACACAAACGCAGCATAATAGTTATGGCTTAAAAGAGTAATCGCCTAATGGTGGAAGTCCCAGATCCAGATCATCACAAAAATCGAATCAGCTGATCGTTGGGCCAAGGGCTATCTGTCCACCAAATTTCAACCAAATCCATTTCTTACTTTTTGAGATATCTTGCTGACAGACAGACAGACAGACAGACAGACAGACAGCTGAAAAAAATTCCCTTCAGCTTTACAGTGGAATACCACTCAATGTAAGTGTTTTTTCTGTGGTCAAGGACGCAGCTCAATTAATATTTTTGAACATGAATAACTCTCCTGGAGTTAGAAACCAGAGAGCTAAAACTCTAAGCTGCAATGCTCAGCTTGAATCTGCCCCATAGACAACAAATACAGGGCTGACAGTGTAAACTCATTGTCAGTGGACCCCTTATCAAAATCCCCCAAAAAGTGCAGCAACTGATTTCTGGGTTTGACAATCCCTTAGCAATGTCAGCAAAATGTGATTTTTATGCATCTACGGCACTTAATGTGTCCAGGCATGATCAGGTGAAAAAAGTCACAGTCGCTATCAGATCCTCAAAATCAGATATTGAAGTAGTCAGACTCGCAGTGTGATCAGAATTCAACGTACTGTAATCTGAACACAATCCAGCCACAGTGGCACAAAACAGATGTAATTCCGATGACCCCAAACGTCTTCCACGGTGACAGAGGCTGTGACAATTCAAAAAGGTCATTTCTTCTGTGCTAATTAAAAGTGGGGTAAAAAAGTCCCTTCGTTAAATATCACGTATCCCTGAGAATGCCAAAGCCAGCATGATAATGAATGCTTGTGATGTCTCTTAAGGTTAGCCTTTCCATCTTCATTGCTTGTTTTCCCTGGCAGGTCAAAGGCAACAATGAGCCAGCAGGATCCTGTCAGTCTCCTCATTCTTCTGCCTCTGTTTTTGCTCAAAATCAATATGCAAGAAAGATGCGATAGGTAAAAGTCATCCAAACGAACTAAAAATATCTTTGCATGATATTAAGAAGTTGAGAAATATGATGGGACACACACACACACACACACACACACACACAACCAATATGACACAGTTTGACCTCATCCGTCCCAAGAGATTTTTATCAGAAATTAAGGTTTTAATTCAAAAATGCTGGAACAATTTAGAAAAAAATTGATACCTGAAATTCATTTATTTAACAAACGTTTCATAAATGAAGTTTAAGTCCTCAAAAGTGTTACAATTTTTTGTAATCAAAGGTCTCTGGCTAATAACTTCAATAGTTTTCAATGAGTTGTTGATGATGGATATTTCATTTAGGAATGTCACTCAGATAGATAGATAGATAGATAGATAGATAGATAGATAGATTGATAGATCAAGCGCCTACTAAAATGTCCAGTGTGGAATCTTAAAGTCCTAAATTTCAGACATGACGGGAGGATTTTTAAGAGGAAAATAGTTTGACAGGTGATGTCTTATCACATTGACCTGAAATTAATCATTTATCAAACTTCTCTGTAAGTCAGCCACACACACTGGGATGTTTTTTTTTTTTGTGTCTGTACCGAGGAAGTGTGAAACATTTCCCAGCCACTGTCAGGTACTATAGTGCTTTTATGTTGTTGTCACGCTGTTCAAGATACTGTACTTTGCTATCAATAATAGACACAAGGCATTAATTACAAAAGGCAATTAAAAGGATTCTTACTTTCTCTCAGAGATGATAGAAGCCATGTGTTAGTTTGCTCTGTCAGTTAGAAATAATATAAAAAAATTGTTCTTTCTAATAAACATTTTACCATTAATTTCTTCCCATCAAGCTGTGGAACCATAATAATGATGATTGTCTAGACTAGAGTGAATCCAACACACCCAGCAAGTCTTGTTGCCTTGGAAACAAGGGCATGCTGAGAAGCCAAGAGCTAATAATTCTGTGTGAGGTGGAGATGGGATGGGAGGGGAGGGGAGGGGAGGCAACCAGCCTGCGAGGGTTAGAGCATGAAGGTGTGTATGTGTGTTTGTTTTTGTTTGTGTGTGTGTGTGTGTGTGTGTGTGTGTGTGTGTGTGTGTGTGTGTGTGAGTGAGCACGATGCATGCTTGTGTTGGAGGGTAGGGACTTTGGTGTTTGAAGAAGGTGCGCTAGGAGCAGCGCCGGTGAGTTGATTTCTTATACCGTTTTCTCACCTTTCCCTCTCCCTATCTACTCTAAAACTCCCAACGCTCTCATCGCAATGAACAAGCTCTGCAGGAGACTCCCATAATAAAACTCAATAAAACAACATCTTTCTTTATTACCTTCGTGTTGAGCTTTGCATCACTACACTTGGTGTGTAGTGGAGTGTTTTGGGTGCAAAACTATTCAACGTGCTGATATGTGAAAGACGAGACCCAGGAGGAAAAGCTCTGCAGGTGCTCATGTTGTCCTACACCCCTTTATTTACTGTCCACTGCCTGCTGAGTGCTGTTCTGTCCCATCCAGTTACCCCCCACTACACACACCTCATCCAGTAATGTGTCATTTTAACTACATGGGCATAAAAACTGCTGCACAAACTCAAATTTTCCTGAGGCCTGCCATTGTTCATGATATATATATATATATATATATATATATATAAATAGAAATAAATGTGTAGTTGATACATAAAATGTCCCCTCCCAATGCCATTTGTCAAGCACTCAACCCTGCTGTGAGTGCTGAAAGCTACAACTTTTCCCCATTGTCACCTACACATCTTGTTTTATTTTGGAGAAGTCGAGCTAAACAAAAAGCAACACATTTGAGAAAGCCACAATTCAGAGTAAGTAGTTGATGCTGACATACTTCATTTAACAAGACATGAATATTTCAGCGACCTCACAAAAGAATAACAATCTCTTTCAAAACTACTTGTGATTTAATTAATTCATGTCAAGACCTGAGGCATCAGCCTCAGATAGCTGTCCTTGATTTTTAGTAAAACTTGTAGAAAATTGGTTAATTTTTCACTGACTTCCAGGTACAACTCGCATAGGCATTTCAGTTTCTTTAGTAAACATTTCATAAAAACAGTCTGCTAGCAGAAAATGATTTGCTGAATGAAAAAATATTCAGTAAAATGTAAAATGTATCTGTAACCGGAGGGTCTCTTACCAGAAGAAAGCAGGACTATAAATTACTTGTAAGGATAATACATTTTAAACTCCTTTTCTGTTTCACCTTCAATGTTATAAAATGTAGGTTTTGATTCATGAAATTCATTTTGAAATCCAGATGGAGAAAGTGTTGTGAAGCAATGCAGATGGGTTTTTCAACCTTAAAGAAGGCCAACATCTTTGTGCATGTCTTTTCCCTGTATTGAAAAATAATTTAAAGGCATTAAATGAAATATGATGTTGCACTGGTTCTACACACCGAAACAGTCTCCCAATCTTCAAAACCAGGTCGGAATGTTAATTCTTCTCCCAATTTTTAAAATGACATTTTGCTGCAAGTAATAGCAGTCACAACCTTTAAACTCTGTATCAGATAATTAAAGACCTGTGAATAGGCTTGCTCTGACCAATCTATTCCTCATTAGCATTTACTGAAAAACTGAGCATTAAAATTTTGGAACATCTTCCAGCACACAGAAAATATGTTTTTTTAATGGGTTGAAAACAAAGGTAAAGGCATGAATCCAATCATGCCTCTGCCTTTTGATTCAAGTGTAACAAAGCTTTCCAGTCAAGTGTAACATAATGAATTGAACCCTCCATTTTAGCACGATAGAGATTTCATAGCTCGGTAAACAATGGGGGGATGTTTTGAGACTGGAAATTGAATCTCTTGGTACTTGGACATGGAATTGCAACCACGGGATCTCCTAGTGATAGTGATCCCGTCTTGTTGCCATGGTGATACTGTTTATAAACCAATCGTGTAGCCTTCTCATCGACCATGATTTCTTGTGTAGGTCTTGTTCCATTATAAATTCATGAGGAACCTACGTCTTCTTGCTCACACACAAAAGATAATGCAGCTCATTAAACAAAGACAATAAATAGGATCTCACTGCTTTCCCTTAAACCTTTTCTTTTGGCTCTTCTGCATTCTACGTAACCAGGGGGGATTTGGCTTGATAACCTGCTCCCCTTAGGCTATCACCTGTTTCCATCACCAAATAGAGCAATATAAACCATACATTTGATGTGATAACAAAGAAGTAGAACAGCATGCCTGACATTATTTGTTTTCCTCTCAGAGCAAAGAGAATAAAAAAACCTGCTCCAGGCTGCATACCCACCCAGAGAAATCAATTTGCAGGTTGGTAGTAACCTGAGACATATTGAACTTCTTTACAGAATAATCTCTTCAGGTAATACAGAGGCAACGTCTCCAGGAGCTGAATTTATTTTTCAACCTCAAACGAAAAAAATTTAACAGAAAGTACAGCTCAAAAAAAGGCTAAATTGATTCTATTCTTTTGACATCAGTGGGAGGTACTTGACTACAAAACAGAACATATTAAGAGCTTTAGGGTTCAGGTACAATGTAAAGCGTCATCTTTTCAAGGTCTAGGTACAAGCTTTCAAGCTGCAAACTGCTTGGTACATGGTTGATTTCTCTTATCAAAACTTCGGGGGCCATTTCTGGCATCACAGTTTATCTCTACGTGAAAAGGTCAGTCCTGCATCCATTACACGGATGCAACATGTGAACCATGAAAAATGAGTTTGAACTGGTAAAAAGGTTGACTTCATCCTGACTTTATGTATGGGAAGAAGCCTTGCTGTGTACAGTCCAGGTTTGTCATTCTGTTTAGGTGTTTGCTTGCTTACAGAGTCATTAATATCTGCCCAAGTATAAAAATGACCTGCAATCAAAAATAACCTGCAGATATTAATGACTCTGTAAGCAAGCAAACACCTAAACAAAGGTCAGTCTGGGACTTACGCAGCAAAACTGGTGAAGAACAGTGAGTGGCATTGATGGAGGGCTAAAAGCCTTTCCTCAGCTGTCCAGTTCAGTTGAGCAAACAATCCTCTAATAGTCTGGAATAACAGCTCTTGACAAGATCGATGTGTTGTCAAATCAGATTTTTAAAATTGAATGTGTAGGTTCCCAGTAACATCCACTAATGAACTGTAATTCATCCCAGTAAACAATTAAGTGGTACACTGCAAAACATGTCTGTCTTAACAAGTCATTTAGTCTAGTACTGAGCCAGAAAAGCTTGTTTTCCTTACAAAGTGAAAATGGGATGGGATAATATCACTTGTTTCAAAAGCAGTTTAATCTATTTCAAGAATTTTCAACAATGTCAGTATGTTTAAATAAGTTGCATCACTGTACTAGTAGCAACAAAATTCTTGAAACAACTTGATATGCAATGGAAATAAGTTAAATGATCTCACCCCATTGAGACATTTTTTCACTTGCTTTAAGAAAAATCAATGAATACTATACTCAATCAATACGATAATCAATAAAATATTACTCCATACTAAATTACTAAATTAAATTACTAAATTACTTTAGCTTACTTTAGCTAAATTACTTTAGCTGCTACATTAGGTGAAAAACTTTCAGATGAGTTCCAATCGGAAGCTCTCAAAAGAGGTTTTTAAATAAATGAAAGACGACTTTGAGCAAAAACGGGAAAAATATTATTTGAAGCACTGTACTGTCCATCTGCTTTGCTTCAAATATAATAGACATGACAAACAAGACTGAAACAGAAACCAAGTAGACAGACTGAAAATATCCTTGAGTAAATCTCCTGCATACTGAGCAGGAAAAATCATAGATTTTATTAAAAATGCACTGCCTTCTCTTTGCCTGTTATTGATTTTGCAATGCACTTAGTTTACCAGCTCCGCCACACCAACAGGCAATGCACTGTTCTATCTAATTATTATAGGGAACATGGGATCGTCAAGTCTGCACAAAGGCAGGATTAGTCGTGGCAGGCCGGGCCCACAGAGCTTTTGTAATAACAGCCAGAGCGAAGGTCAGTCTTTGTGTACTCCCTGACTTCTTAAAGGACTACAAACTGAATCATGTATCGATTACACTATTAAAATTGATTTTCTCAAAATATACTGCACTACCCTCTGCTGAGGCCCTGTAACTCTCCCTGCTGGGGTACTTGGCCCTAAGATCATTACTAATAACATTTTCCATGTAATCACCAGGAAACCATTATTGAACACCATTTTCGCATTGGCGACAGAGTAAAATTGTAATTAGGGACATCATTTCCAGGTTAGAAATGACTGTTTGATGCAGTGTCTGGGCACCAGTTCTTATTGCCTCTTTTCGGATGTGGCATCAAAAAAAAAATCACTCTACAATATGACAGTGCTGAAATAGAGAGCATGTTTGAAAAGAACAAACAGGAGGGAAGGGCTTGCTTCTGTCTATTAAACCCTTTATCTAGGGGGCGGTGAATAATGTATTTGGTGAATAATTTATAAAGGTTTATTGATAAAAATGACTTGCCTCCAGTGCAGCGCCTAAACATCTGCAGGGCAGCTGCAGAGACGCACAGACCGAAGTGACGCCGATTCCTACATCAGAAAGCTAATTAATTCCCTGCATGTTTATGTGTCCGATATAAAGTTGATGAATGAATTCATCACTCAGACAGAGCATCATTATTGAGAAAAAATATTCAACTCTCTAAAGAGCTGGCTAAATATATTATAAAGAATTCATATCTTTATAATATGATGCATGTTCCTCTTCATTGCCCAGAATGTCTTCATCTGTTGGAATGGGTGGCTGCTCTTGCTACATGAACACTGGTGTCGATGCAACACATTGTGGTCCCCATCTGTGAGATGAAATGTAATCTATCTCACAAACAAACACGTTAAAACTGGCTTAGCATTAGTTACATGCTTCCCAACTGTTAGCATCTTGGCAAATGAAGATATACCAATTAAAAATTAAATCACATCACCAATAACAACCCTAACCCTAACCTTAACCCTAACCCTACTACAACTACTACTAACCCTAACCCAAACTATAACTAACGTCACCCCTTAGCAAGGCCTACTATGGTAATTTTACATCCTCAACAAAGGATTAATCCTGCTGAGAATGAAGAGGTCCAACAAACAACATGCAAAACCCAAATCAACAATCTAACATTGTAAAGTAACATCAGGAAACGAGATAAATTAATCTTCTACTAGTTAGCAAAATGCTTCACAAGCAATTTGAATTGTAGAGAAATGTGAAATGGAAAAAGCAATCTTTCAATGCAACTGCACTGAAAAAATTGCCATAGAAGAAGTAACTTACAGGTCATCAGTTGGCCTATAAAGGCCAAAGACATTTCAGATGTGCAGTTCAACAAGGACTAAATGAAAATGCTACAGTCTATTAGCAACATCAGCACATGGAGGCACCTTCCCCTCTGCCAATCATACAAACAACGTATATAGCTAATCACAAGACACTAAATGATTTACCATTGGGGTATGTGTGCCATATTGTGTTAGATACTGTATTAAAAGAGGCAGATCTGTTTGATGACATTTGATGGTGTGGCCACCTGTCCCTATAGATCAATACAATAATGTAACTCCTTGGCAAGAAGGCACACCATATCACAGCTTTCTTTTTCATTTCGTCCCTGTCCACTTCATAACAAAGTTGCCAGCATAAGTCAGCCATGACAGTCTCTTCAATTATGTGACACTGGCGAAGAAAGGAAGATGATGGATTGGTGTCAAAGCTCTGGGGAGCAAGGAGCCAGACAGCAACCATCGGCTGCCCATCTGTCAACAATCCCAATTAACCACTGTTCAGATAGAGGTGCACCCCTCTTTCATGTTCTGCTGCAAAAAACAAAACAGGAGTATCTATCACGATGGTGAGCGAGATCCCATTTTTACAATGAGGAAACTAGATTTGTATCCAAGTGAGTTGGATTGGTCCATCCATCAGGAGGGGGGGTGAGTCAAATTGAAATCTGACATTTAGAGCCTCAACGCCTTTGCTCACTGGCACCGATATGAACTACAGCAAGTGACAAATTGTTTGTATCAGGCCTGTCCCTGGGTGAAGCCTCTGATAATGTTTAGGGTTGAAATACACACCCTTGACATTTGCTGAAAGGTCAGTTTTTGTGTTCATTAATGCTCCCTTTTTATATACAGGCAGCAGTGGAGATGAGGATTATTGTCATAATCTGGGGTTATGCCAAGTCACGATGAATGCTCCCTCATTTGTCTAGTCTCAATATCGGGACAGTCAGGTCTTGGTAAGGCGGTCTGCTTATTCAAATATGAGGTGTCACCTTGGATAAAGCTTCAGGTCTTTTGTACTTTAACCTAGCTCTGCACAAATTCTCAGAGTTGACTTAATAACCAAATAAGCATTTTGCAACTGTGTCCTCCCTGCAATGTCTGCAAAAACAGTAAAGCATTTCATAGCATCACAATACATGCAGAATTCAACTCTTTTAATTCTCACTCTCCTTGTGTGAGAAGATCTCTGACAAGGGGAAAAAGTCCAGGGTTATTTTGGTTCAATAGCAGGGTGTCCCTTTATGACTGGATTAAGAAATGGATCTTTAATTCATATAATGTCTGCACCAAACAAATTAGTGGCTTGGATCCGGAGCCAATAAACAGCTTGAAGCTGGTTCGATATGCACGTAGTCCTACATTGTTGCTGACAGCGTGTGTGGCATTTTTGATTAGCTAGTCTCCTCAGGGATGAGTGGGGTAACTTGGGCCACTTCCTGCATTGTGAGTTTCTGTGGAAAAGGAAATACAAACAATGCAGGCTGTCTACCAAGGTTTCTACTTATAGTTTATGCTCTTGTATACATACGAAAACCTTGCTTTCTTTTGGACACTGTCCCAACAAACAGAGGATGGTGCACTGGCTCAATTTACCCTAGGTAAATTCACCACAATATTCCCATAAGGATTTATAGTGTATCTCAATAGCAGCCTAAGTTTAAAGTGATTTTATGGTAATTTATGGTTGCTTTGGTATCACTATAATATTCCTATAATATTCCAGCAGCAACTTGTAGTTTTGCTGTGATGTGATGTTTATGCAGTATCTTATAAAATGTATGACAGGATTACTTTTTTTTTTTTTGCCCTAGGGGTGAATATGCCAGAATCTTTATGAATATCACCAACAACAAAAAAAACCCCAGCTTTTTGTTGTTGTTGTTTTTGTCGTCAGTTTCGATGGAGGCATAATAAAGGGTTAATTATTGTGTCATGTCATGTGCTTGACTTCCTCCTCTCGTAATTATTCACCTGCCTGAACCTTGGCGCTTCCTTGTTTATATGGGAAAGCAGTTGGCACGCTATTGGACAGTTGCAGACGCGCTTTGACTTTAGTGGTCCAGATTTACGTCAATCATCCAGGGGGGCGGGCTGCTCGCGTTTTGCACGAGGAAATAGATCATCCCTCTCAAAAACACAGTCGTTAACTGTCCCAGTGTGCGCGAAAAGAGTTGAATAAGACCGTGTTTGCTAAAGTGTTCCTGCTAAAATGTACACAGCTGTGTTTGTGCTCACGCTTGTCGTTTTAGTCAGTCATGTTGCGCAAGGCTTGGACAATGGTCTAGCGCTAAATCCCACTATGGGCTGGCTGCACTGGGAGAGATTTATGTGTAATATCGACTGTGACACGGACCCCGACAATTGCATAAGGTAAGACATCACTGCTCTGTTCAGATGATAATGACCCAGGACAGTCCGACGTCTCTGTGAGTAAAACACAAGAGAAACAGTCCTAGTCTACTACCCATGGCCTTTATGAGAAATAACTGAAGCCCTGGAGACTTAAAGTAATAATCCGCGTCAGTCTCATATAAATAAACGTCTGTTTTGCTAATGTATATCACAGATTGATAAAAGACAATAGTGATTCAACCTGTACTCAGCTCTTTTACATTTGCTGTTATAAACATCCAGTGTCAGGTCTTCCTGCATCCACCATGCACAGGAAGTGATGCATTATACAAAAAAAAACAATATCTTGCAGATAACAAGTATTTTTATTTTATTGTATTTTGGCTACCAAGTGCTATACGCTCATTGCTGTGGTGTTTTTGCACCGCCCTTCCCAGAAATCACCTGTCAATCAAACAGTGTTTCCAGTACTGTTTTTCCTTGGATTGTTTCTGTTGATGAAGTTTGAGTTTCTGTAGGTGGCGCTCTCTTCTTTATCTGTTCAGCCATGATGGCTATCGCTGCTCATTATAATAATCCAGTTCTTCTATTGAATATCAAACAAACCGCTGCTGCTGCTGTTGAAACATAAAACATCACTTACTGTGCGCAGTGGATTTTTCCCGGGAAAGACCTACCAGACACTGAGAGTTTAAAACAGCAAATGCAAAAGGTTTCATGCACTGGGTATAGGTTGAATCATATTGTGTTATATTAATCGGCGATGTAGAGTAGCAAAACAGACATTTATTTGTAAGAGAATGTTGCAGATTATCCTACTTTAACATGTATTTGGTCCTGCAGTCTTGGCATGACACTGAAGACTGGCATCTAACTGATACTATCGCCCCCGTCTGTCTCCTCCTGCGCGCTGGCAGTGAGCGTTTGTACATGCAGATGGCAGATGTGATGGTGAAGGAGGGCTGGCAAGACGCTGGCTATGAGTACGTCTGCATCGATGACTGCTGGCCCTCCCACCAGCGCGACACCCAGGGCCGCCTGCAGGCCGACCCCAAGAGATTCCCAGGAGGCATCAAGAAACTGGCCGACTATGTGAGTAGGTAGAAGAGCCGCATGAAAACTCTGCAACTCTCTTACATACACTAAGAATGCACTTATACGCCTCCGTAGACATCAAACCAATCTGAGGTTTGAGGTATTGCGTTTATCATTGAAGCACCTTTTAGTTGGTACTGTGTTGCATCACCTGGATTTTGTATGCTCTTTTATTTTATTTATATTGTTTGTTTTTATCATGTGAAGTTTTTGACTGAAATTTTTTTTTTTTTTTACTTATTTACTTAGTTTTAAGTAACAATTTAACATTCCCAAAGTGGGGTCTTTGGATAAACAGGGTCCTCGGAAAAAAGAGTAATAGTTTAATTTCATGATTATTTCACTCCCTGGAAGATAGCAAAATGACAGTATGCATTAAGGATGACCGTTTTGATCATTGTTTCCAATCTTACCACTTATCTACAGTAAAGATAGTTATATAATTCTGCACCTAACAACGAACGTCTTGACAGAATATGTTAGGGGGTCCTTGACAAAAAAAAAAAACTTTAGGAAACCCCTGGTCTAATAACTCTAGAAGGAAATGTGATTACACAGACAGGTTTTGCATTCATTATAAATCCATCTAAACAGACCTGCAACTATTTGCATAATGAAGTGAAAAGGACCAGCTGTGGAACCCAGGTCTCAGATTACACACCCGCAGAAATCCTGCACCCCCCGGCCCAGGGAGATATTTTGGCATATATTGTCTCAGGCAGGAGTATGCTGCCATCCAACCACCCTACACACACACAACCCTTTGACTTCCTCAGTGAAGAGGCCATTCTGAGTTGAACACCAGTACGACAGGCTGACTTCAAACCCAGGTTTCACATACAGGAGGCACACATCAGGCAGGGATATATTTAGGCCTATAAGGTCTAAGGCAGAGACTGTCTCCTGTGACAGAAGCACCGTTAAGTTTTCAGCTGTGTAACACCGCCATCTACTGGTAAAAGTGTGTCACTTGCCCAGCAAAACACTATAAGTGAGTTAATACTTCACTAAATTAATATTTGACGAATGAATTTGCTATGTTTAGATCCATTCTAAGGGTTTGAAGCTGGGTATCTATGGTGATGTCGGGACAAATACCTGTGCTGGATACCCCGGCAGTCTGGGCCACTATGAGACAGATGCTCAGACCTTTGCTGACTGGGGTGTGGATCTGCTCAAATTTGACGGCTGCTACATGAACTGGACCTTACTGGGAGAAGGTGAGCTTTTAAAATCGGAATGGTTAGAATAATCATAGCCAGGGATTTGTCATAACAAGATAAGCAGAGGGTGAGCTGTAAGTTTTCTAACAGAGGAATGCCATTCCCTTCATAAGCTGGTAACTTACCCCCTGGTTACTGCTAGGTAGTTGAAGGAAATCTTTGTATAGTGCAACCTGTGGTAAAAGAAAATGTGAATTCATGTTAATAGTCTTGGAAACATGATTTTGGCTGGATCAAACCTTTTAAAGACATCCTCATCCATGTTCTATGTCCATTTTCTGGTTCTCATCATCAGTGAGAACCCTTGTGGACTCAATAGACCTGTTCTAATGTGGGCCTTATTCTAACACCTTCTGATTTGTTCTGGTCAAGGCTATGTGAATATGTCAAACGCACTGAACAGAACAGGAAGAAGTATCCTGTACTCCTGTGAGTGGCCATTATATGAGTGGCCCTTCCATAAGGTAAGAGGGAAGTTATCATGCGTATATATATGACTTTGACCCACTTTAAAAATCAGCACATAACACATTATCAGTGTGTGATTTATAATCCAAGATATACTACAGCACATAACACAATAAACAAGAAATAGAAAGTGATCAATTGCATAATGACACCATAGACCATCTGTTATAATATAGTAATTCTGCACCTCCAGCCTAACTACACAGCCATCCGTGAGACGTGTAACCACTGGCGCAACTTTGCTGACGTATACGACTCCTGGAGCAGTGTCAAGTCCATCTTGGACTGGACCGCTTCTCATCAGGACATCATTGTCCCCTCGGCCGGACCTGGGGGCTGGAACGACCCCGATATGGTACTCTGCTCTACTCAGATACTCCTCTCTTCTTCACTGTGACCGCAAACCGAACCCAGTACCAGTAACCTTTGTTACCCACTACTGTGGGTTTTCTATTAGTCATGGGAAGCTCACTGAATAGAAATGTTGAAGACAATACAGAGCTGAGAGGTTTCTGAACTGGAGGTCCACAGGCACTGCACACATTTTCAACACCTTACATCAGGCTTTTGTGATGACACCATCCTATTTTTCCTTATAGCTTAGAGGTTTAAAATATCACAACTCTGAGTTGTCTGAATTCTGAATTATTAATTCCCTTAAGGTTCTTCTGAGGTAGTGTTAGCAAATGTATGTGTGAGTAAAGTATGAACAGCAACACAGAGATTAAAAATAGCCAAGACTTCAGTCAAGGATGTTGATAAAATATCTATGAGGCAACTGTCTGTAAACCTAAATGGTACTCTGTTACTCACATGCCTTTGTATGAAATTGGCTCGATTCTGCCCTCCAGCTGGTGATTGGGAACTTTGGCCTGAGTCATGATCAGCAGGAGTCTCAGATGGCCTTTTGGGCCATCATGGCTGCCCCTTTGCTCATGTCTAATGACCTGAGGGACATATGCCCCCGCTCCAAGGAGCTGCTGCAGAACAGACACATCATAGCCATCAGCCAGGACCCACTGGGCAAGCAGGGATACCGCACTGCCAAGGTAGGCTTGAGGTTACTGGGTTGTACACATAAAGTATGATTGTTTCCAGGATTGGCAATTGGCAAAGCAACACCAAGCATTTGTGGTGCAGTCATTTTGTCTGATTTGGAAATGCTGGATACTGTGGGATGGGCTTGGGAGGGTTTACATGAACTTTAGTCCAGTAATTTTGGATAAAACATGTGCACCTTAATGAAATGGATAAATGTACTTGTTACGATGCAAACAAAGCATGGGCTACATCGACTTGATTATGGCTGTAATGTACTAAGCATTTTATGACCGATTGTGGTGAACCATTTGTTGTCCCACAGGTGAATAGTTTTGAAGTGTGGGAGAGGCCGCTGTCCAAGAAAAGGCTGGCTGTTGCCGTGCTGAACAAGCAGGAGATAGGTGGCCCACGAGGGCTGGCTATCAGCTCAGTACCTGGCTGGAAGTTCTGCGACCCCCAGTGTAATGTCACCCAGATCCTGCCTCAATACAAAGAGATGGGTGTTCAGCCTCTACACAGCAAACTGGTTGTACGAGTGAACCCTTCAGGCACCGTTCTGTTGACGGTCAGTCCCATCAGTAGTAACTTCAAGAGCCATCACAACCTGCACTGGCAGGACACATCTATCAAAGACAAGCACAGCACCATTTTGTAGTCCATGGGTGGTTGACAAAAATGGTGGTTACGCACTTTATTTCCCTGTATTGGTTCTGTCTTGCCTGAAAGGGCAGCTACTGTGACTGGTATGATTTTTTAAAATTATTTTAACTAAGGATCTTGTTGGCATTAAATGCTTGGATTTTAAAAGAATTGTAAAATACAATGCTCATGTGTCAACTGGGACCCAAAAAGGTTTACAGTACCTCTGTTATGGTTGATCATTGAGTAAATTGCTACTGAATCTTGTTTGCAGTTTTGAATTTTTGAAGTGATTATCCACACCATGCAGTGAATTGAGCACACAAAGTGAAAACATCATCTCAAAATAAGTAAAACTAGCATAACCATCAAGCTCTAGTCTTGTTCATCTAAAAAGCAGGGTGACAATTAAGGTGAAAGAAGGACTGAACTCAGAGTATATTTCAATCAATTTATTGAAAACAGTGACAACATCCAGAAGACTGGGCCACAGTTTAGAACTGGATGACCTGGCCCTGAAAGAGAACAGATGAAAAGCATGGTTAAAAAAATAATTCAACTCAATGAGAACTACAAAGCATACAATGTGAGATGTCTTAATAGAAATACAGTTCATTTTAAATCCTGTTGACAACAACCATGCATTTATAATCCACAATGAGGTCAATTATTAATCAAGGCATTCAAGCGCTGTTACTGAAATGGAATGTCACTTTCTGAACCAGTAAGAAATGCTTTATAAATCAACGTTTCCTGCACATTGACTAAACCCCACAGCTATTGAATGGCATAGAGTGAAATTGCCATAATGTAGAGCATCTGTATTGAAATGTTGATTTTATTTACCCCCTTGAACAGCCAATTCTAACATCCCAAATAATGTTTTGGCTAGCTACAACTACCACTTTGGACTTAAAAAATTCATTAGCTCTACCAACAGCAAAGCAAGACATTTAACACTTGAACAGTGTAAGTTGAGACAATTTTCAAATTGTGACTGACCACGGGAAAAGGGAAAAAAAAACATTTCAACCTCTTGGGTTGACAGTCTATTGAACCCACCCACTGTGCAACACACCTAGCATGTATTTCAACCTTCTTACTCTGACCCATTGATTTAGAGCGAGTGTTGCACTGTGAGATGGGCAGAAAGGAATGAATGATGTAAACCATGAGGCTGACAAGCTACTGTATTTACACACGGCCCATTCACCCTGAAACAGATGAACCGAAACTGACAAGCACTAATTTGATTAGATTGTTTTACTGAGTTATACGGCATTGAACAATTTGTTTGTGGTCAGTGGATCAAGGCACACAATTTTGTGTTTAGGGATTAAATGTAGCATCTTTTGTTTCTCACAACTAAGACCACATTTCCCAAAAAATGTGTTGCTTCCTGTTGTAAAGAGGATGTTGCTACTTGACCCTCTCTCCCTCCCAGGCGTTGCTCCCCATATGTTTATTTTGAAGAGCAAGGAGAAGGATAAGAGCTGATAAAAGCCCTTGATAACACCAAACATGCCTTGCGACGAGGTAAGCCAACGTGCAGTAGAAGCTACGCTGTTAGAATAGTGGAATTGGAATAAAGTTGTGCTTTACTTATTAAGTAAAAATGCCCCATTTTGTGTCATAAAGCAAAACAGCAGATTTCCTTCCAAATCTGGCCTGGTGGCACAGAACGTAAAATGAAGCATCGGGCAGGAAGAGGAAGCAAATCTCAGCAGTGGTTTTTCATTTATGGCAATAACACTCATGTTTAGGAATTAACGTGGTACTGCTTTATTGATGTTAAAATGTTACCATTACTACATCCCTATTTTGAAGTATCAAAACCTCATGTGCACAACAAAGAGTTTAAAAAGGGTAAGCAGATCATTTTAGCTACCTCCACTATATACAGTAGACTAAACACTAATTGGACCATGCAATTAGTTCCAGAAAAATTGTATGTGTGATTTGAGCGCAATCCAACTTCTGAATACAAATCTTAACTATGTGCCACAACATGTTCACTTTTGATTCAGCCTAAATATGTTGAAAAACTGAGAATAGGATAATTTCTTGGGTCTTTATCCTTTAATTACGATTAAAGGCCAACCCAGATCATGTTCTCGGGACACGTTTTGGACAAGCGAGAATTTTTCAGGGTGCCAATGCATTTTAATTTAAGAACTGCATAGACTTTATAGCCTTTTGGCACTTCCTGCACAATATACGTCGCTTTTGCCTCCATGTCTGTTATCAAGATTGCCACTCTGACCTCAACAGTGCTTCATCATTTCAGTTGATCTTTGAGTGTTATTTTGTGTTGCTTAAATGAGATCCATCTAAGCTTTTACTGGGTGACGTCTTTTGGGAAAATATTTTAATCTGGAGATGCCAATTCCCCAGTAAGTGCCGTGATAGCGCTAAATCTACTGTACAACTACCAGAGGACTCCCACAAAATACCCACTTAACTGTGGACCACATGGTGGGAATGCACACACAGACATTAAGTTTGATGACTCTTACCTTTCTCTTCTTGTCCCCACCCAACTCAAAGTGCTTGCATCTCTTGATGGCCAGCATTCTCTTGGATCTGCAGTTGGGCTCCACACACTCTAGCCTCAACACAATCTTCTTTGTAGTCTTAGCCTGTGGAGAGTGTGCATTGGTGTACGATTACATACACTATACCAGTACAATATTGGACAGCCCAAGTCAGAAACCATCAGAAGGTGATGCTTACCTTTTTACGGAAAATAGGCTTTGTCTGTCCACCGTACCCACTCTGCTTTCTGTCGTATCTCCTCTTACCTGCAGAACATTAGTAGTTTAGCCACAGTTCATGGCACACCTCATTTACACCCAATATCAAGTTAGCAGTGAACCAGACTTAGCTTACCCTGTGCGTAAAGAGAATCCTTTCCCTTCTTGTACTGGGTAACTTTGTGGGGCTGGTGCTTTTTGCACTTTTTGCAGTAGGTCCTGCGGGTCTTCGGGACGTTCACCTTAACACCACACAAGAGAAACGTTTAGGCCGATATAACATGAACCTGGCAGCAGGCTATATAAGTAACTTATACCCAGTCTGACTGGCAGTTCAGAGAACATAGGATGCAGTGAATGAGAATTGCAAGCATCTTTCACCAGGTGACAGTGGCAAGCTGCTTTGGCTAATGTGTTACAGCTAGCAAGCTAGCTAGCCAACAAGTGACCAAGCCGAGAACTGACACAAACACTAAAGTTCCCTTATGTATGCCATTTCGCAGAGTAATTAAAAGGCAGGCGTTTAAACAACTAAAATCAAAGAACCAAAACACAACCGTCCTTCCGTACCTGACTTTGAGAATTAGCTAATGGACAGAAAGCTAACGTTAAGCAGCACGGTGAGAGACGTGTGCATGTAGCAACAAGCTAACATTTGGCATGGAAAACATTAAGGTCCTTTCAGTGCGGATGTATGGTATTTAATGATACGCTA
This sequence comes from Centroberyx gerrardi, assembly GCF_048128805.1. NCBI lineage: Eukaryota > Metazoa > Chordata > Actinopteri > Beryciformes > Berycidae > Centroberyx > Centroberyx gerrardi. The sequence goes on from NC_136012.1 coordinate 19,931,897, forward strand.
AAAGGCAGTTATTTGTCATAATGTCTAATGTGAATGACATTTATTTAATCTTAAAACATGGGCCAGGTAGGGTGGAACCATGACTAGCAACGGCCATTTGATAGGAACATTTACTAGAGTAGTGTTTATGGACAATTAAATGGCATAAACTGAACAAATGACGGCTAATAATACCCTGAATGTGTGTATCGAAAGAAGGTTTACACAGATGGATTAACAAAATGAAATAAAATGTCTCAAATCGCTAGGATTGAGGTTGATTTTGCAAAGTGTATTCGAGTAATTATTTCATACCATGGCTGCGTCCCGATGCAGAGGAAAAGAGGGAGGCTGAAGCCGGAACCAGTTTAATAAAGACCTCGGCGGACGACTTTTGTGGTGCACAGTTTTTTATAGTCTGCCCCCTAGTGGCTTGTCGAAATAAAAACTGTAATCATAAGAGAGGGCAAAAACTGTACACATCTCTTGTATTTAACAATTACCAGACAGCAGAGGTCTCTTTAAATTTTTAATTCACATGCACTCACTAGTCTGCTTAAAAACACAATAAAGACCTACTTATACCTGTAAGTCATAGTAAAGAAAATAGATTATTAATGCCTTGCCCCTGCAAAATTCAATTTGGCAGTAGATTGAATAGAATTCCCCCAAGAAAAGTAGAATAGTGGAACTACATTCAGTAACTGACTGTGTTAATGTTTAGCCCTCTTTCACTTATCACCAAAACTGTCCAGAGAGCTGATATGAAAATGAGCAGGAAGAAAAAGGGGAAGTAAGTGGAGTCAATTCCTCTCTATGGGTGGGGTTTAGTTTCTTGCATCACAGACTAACACACATTTTATGGAAGACAAGCCACTAAGGCAGAGGTCCATGCCATCGCCTGAACCCTCAGCATCTGTGGTCATTCGTCTGATGCTTGACTGTTTTTGGTGTCTGGGTAAGTAGTGAGGCTGTTGGATTGAAGGCTATTAAAGGTCAAGAAGTATTTTTGGAGTAAATACTTTGTTCACTTGAATCTATATGATGGAAGCAGTTTCATAACTAAAATACATTTGGAAGACAAAGCATTTAGCTGAATAGTCACCATTGGCTTATTTCTACCACTCAAAATATATTAATTCAAAGTAATTTCTATAGCTCTGTAAGTTTGGTGGAGACACTGAAGTGTGATGGAAGTCCATCAATATGCATAGAGTTTGCATGCAAATACTAAGTTTGGTGGGACCCCTCCCCCACTGAAAAACAGAAAGATAGATAAATGATATAAGCCAAATTGATGTGGCATTACCCACTAAAAGGCAATGATGTTATATTTGTTACAGTATGTTTTGATAATTGTTATGCACTATGATTTGTTATGCTGTGCCATGCAATGATGGAGAGTTGTTACAAGCACTTGTATAACTATGTCCTGCAGTAGTACAGTGGTTTAGATTTATGGTGGATATAAATTCAAATATTAATAGTTTTATGTGGTTAACTATTTTTAACTTTGGCATTACAAACTACATGTTTTTGCATGTTTTACATTATTTCAGTGTCCTATTCCTCCCCTAACTCTCACTTCATTTTCCTGTCAAATTATAGGGCTGTAAGCCTATGGGTAATTCATTGTCCTCATGTAAAATAGACTTTCTAAACTGGACATTAGTGTTTGGTGTTTTGTTCTCAGTCAGTAAAAAACACTTTCATTTGATGTTGAGGCACACCTTGACGGGATGCAAAGACAAAGAAATAATTTGGTGGTAACCTGGATATGGCTTCATTGTATTCCCCTTATCCAAATCCAAATAGTATGTTGTGGAACTAACTGTACAGGCCTGTAGAACAGGCTTAACAGACTTTTAACAAACAGGAAAAGAAAAGATGCATAATAATGCGGAAAGGATTAATCATATTTGATGTTAGTATCCCATGTGCCATAATCCAAGGTGAGCATTCATATAGAGGCCCAATTCAGAGTTTAACAGAATGATACACTACCATACAAATGAGTACCATAGAAAACATCATGCTATACTGCCATGAATCTACAGCACCGTATGTTTTTAACTTCACATTTAATTGTGAAGTAGTTTCCCCAAAACTGGCTTCACGTGCACGCGGTAGCTCTCTGAAAATGATCGGCACGTGTTTTATCCTGTTTGTGTATTCTGAAGTGAATAAGTGAATAGTAGAAAGCTTAATTGATGTGGTATCTTAATATGGATAGAGAGTATTCCTGTGTGGTTAGATAACCTTTGAAGACTTGTGACCCTTTCAGCATTGAACATCTCCATAACTTTGCTCTCTCTCTTTCTCTCTCTCTCTCACTCTCTCTCGTTCACTCACCCACACACACACACACACTTGCACACACGCCGCACACTTATCTGTCAGGAAACGTCCAAAGAGAGCATCTTACGAGTTTCCTGTTAGACTAGTATTAGTACTAAGTATTTCATCGGACATGCTGAGCTTTGCTGTGTCATACATAGTGGACAAAGTGCAACGCAAGACACAATTGCATTCCAACTTAAAACACACTTTCATTAGACTTTTGGACTTTTAAATTTAAACATGTCGTGTTTTGACACAATAGGCAGTTTTTTGGGGGGGCATATAGATGGGGAACACGCTGAGCGACAGGCAACCAAATGAGGCAAAAATATATTCAGATGTTCTCCTGCAAAAAGATGTTCCTGTGAGATTAAAGCAGCAATGTTGAGGATACTCTCTGGGCGTTGTTGCCCAACCGAGTTGCCTTAAAGATTGCCCTGCGTAATTTCCCTCGAAAGGCACATCAAATGACACATTGTAGCTAGATGTTTGTTGTTGTGGAATTAAGTTGTTAAATGCCACTAGTAAATCCATACATTTTGCCATGCAAATGCTAGATAACCAAATACACATAACAGTGTCAGGCTGAAGTGCTGCAGGGCCGCTGAGTTTCTTCTCCCTTCATGTTGCAGTACAACACTGATGCAACTTCCCTATGAGAGTGTCCGTGTCAGCCGCCGTGAGTCACAACCCTTCAAATAAAAAAGCAGTCCTTCTGGTAGCCATGATAAAATGGAATATGGAAATACATGCAGTTATAGATAGTGGACAGATAAGGCATTTGCACCACCAGGTCAAGGAGACAGAGAGGGAGACAGACAGAGAGACAGAGAGAGAGAAAGAGAGAAGGGGAATGGCACGACGATGTTCATTATCCTCAGGGTTAGTTCTACTCCACTAATGACCGCTAATGTGAAAAAACGACGTGTTTGTTTTGTTTAACCTTTCGGCGAATGAGAAATGAGTAAACAAGTGTTTCAGGGAATGGGGAACATTGGTGTCTGTATGTGACAGTACAAAACAAAAACCAAATAACCATTGTCACTCTAGTGTGAAGAAATGTCACAGTCCTGGTTAGCGGGGAGTGACTGAAGCCTCTGGTGGTGTTACAGTTCAGATGATAGAAGGAAGTGCTCACAAGCTGAAAATAGGCCGAGCTGAACTACAAACACTTCTGACAGAGAGTAATAGACAATAAGGATTCAGCTGCGTGACCAGGGTGAGTTTGAGCCACTGACTTACAGTCCTTGTTTGAACCGGCACTGCGGCCTTCAGTGCACTATGCATCTTTATTGTATCTTAGAGTCATATTCCATGTATGCAAAGCGTTATTTAGATGTTAAAGCGTTGTTGTATTTGATGGAAGTGTGTCTGATTCTATATGTAGCAGTGCTTCCTCTACAAATGTTGGTAGGAGAGGTGGTTATGACTGATCCTGGTTTTAGTTCTACATCTGTCTTCTGTTTGGCCCAGGTTTTGGCTCTAGTGCAGGTTGCAGTGCTAAAGCTGTTCTTGTTTGTCCATTTTACTCACATAAAAAGTTAAAGTAAAAAATTCTACACACTGGCCCTTTACTGGTGTATCTTGTGAGATTAAAATGTGATAAACTATAATACATCACTCTGAATTTTTCATTTTCTCTAGCAGTGGTGATATTTTTTTTTTCCTGTGGTGGCCCCATTCCTGCTGGATGTACAAAGGCAAAACACTGATCTGATCCAAAATGACAAGATACTGAGAGTTTCTGTTTTTGTTGTTGTTTCTGTTTTTTGATGCTCAGCAGTAAACAATGGTTTTAGCCCTTTGGGTGCTGTTAAGGTGACACCACAGAGGGTATATTATCCTCATCCCTAAATATATAACAGACATGAATAATTCTCTGCCAAACTCTCTCACACTCCCACCTATCTGTGGTATCAATAGAGGCCTCTATTGACTCATGTGGTTGGCAGGTACTGAAACCATGGTACAATAAGCCTGTCATAAAAGTCAAAGGAGATAGAGGGTTATTCATTTGCCTCTGTATCTTATAATGCAGGTAAAATGCAATTGAGTGTGTGTGTGTGTGTGTGTGTGTGTGTGTGTGTGTGTGTGTGTGTGTGTGTGTGTGTGTGTGTGTGGCATGTGATGACGAAGTGGTCTGATATTCCATATGATGTGTTTTCCAATGTACCCAACACCTTTTTTAAACAAAGGCCTATGAGAAGCCCTGATTCTGGAAAAAGCCTGCAAAAGCGTGTTCATATAAAGTATTTCAAGTGTGTGTGTGTGTGTGTGTGTGTGTGTGTAACTGTGCTGTCATTAATTACTGTGATGAAATTAACTGCTGTGATGGGGGCTACATACATACATATGGAATTTGGTGAATACTTTTATCCGAATCTCCTTACACCCAAATCATCTAATACAAATGCATACTTTTCCAGTATGGGCGGCCCCAGGGGGAATTGACTTCCTAACCCTGGCAGTGTTAGTGCCATGCTCGGCCCATTGTGCAGGACCACAGGACCTCTGGGTCACTGAGCAGGGTGCAGACAGAAGATATAGCTGAAGGAAACAGATGTGCCAAGGGAGGAAACTCTGGAAACAAAGGGTGTTATTGACGTGAAAAGGAGGGCTTATGCAAACCACTGTTAATCTCACACTGATACCTGTTCACACTCTCTTCATCTCTTTCCAGATCTACACTCGCACCTGTTGTAGTGGCATCGCTCCGAGTCTATGAAGAGTGGGTAAGTAAAGACAACTAGTAACTGACCTGAATTCAGTCAAAGAACCCCTTAAATCCACACTTAACTTTTGCAAAGGAAATGAATAAACTGATTAATTCAGTGTGAAGGGCAACATAACCCAAGGCTGCCTAATTTGCCAGGCTAAGCATTGTGTTATTGGCTGAGTCAGTCACTGCTCTGAGCAATGTGAATACTGCCTGGGCAGAGGTGAAACGATCCGTTTATGTGTGAATGGGTTGACTAATGTAGCTCTAAACAGCAGGGCAGGCTCTGTTGCTGTTTGCTTTAATTTTACCGTTATGCTTTACAAAATATTCATTATGCCTTGTTCCCACGTAGGATTCACACGGACTGAATCATGTCAGACAATATACTGGAAGAAATCTTCATAAAACGATCTCAGCAGAAGAAGAAGACCTCCCCCTTGAACTACAAGGAGAGATTGTTTGTTCTCACGCAGGAGAAAATAGCCTACTATGATTACGATCCCGACAAAGGGGTACGTATATGTAACTGCAGAATTCATGTACATTCTAACGGCATGTAATAGATCTTTTACACAAAATCATCACACACTTTCAATTTACCTGCGAAGCGCTTAGTCTTGGACTAATGTCTGCTGGCAATTTTCAAGAACAATGCAGCCCCATGCATCTGTTTACCCCCGAGGTACTTGATTGTTTTCTCCTCTGTTGAGCAGAAAAGGAAAGGACTGAGGGGAACAGTTGACCTAGAGAAGATCAAGTGTGTGGAGTTGGTCCAGCCAGAGCCCACCGCTCCACCAGAGCGCCTGTATGCATTCCAGGTAGACGCCATTTAATTTACTTCTTTAACCTTGTAAAGTCCCACTGAGATTAAAAATATCTTTTTAAAGGGAGACAATTATATAATGATTATAAAAGTTGTGGACAGACTTGCATCAATGTACTTCAAAAAGTAATGCATTCTGGGACTGTATCACCTATCGAAGTGTGACTTACAAACACCTCACAGTGAAACCACTTCCTCACGTGTTTGTGATCTATAATCTAGATGTTCTTTTTGGTGCTTTCACTCCCACCTCCTTCCTGGTGTTCATGAGGTGTTTTTGAGGTAGCAAGCACAAAATATTGTTACTGTAGTTACTGTAACTCAGAGTCTGTGACAGCAAGATTTTCATACTGTATTGCATTTTCAATTTAGGCCACTATAGATGAATAATGCAGCACGTGAAATGTGTTTCTTCTTTGACAGTGTCTCACTTTTTCAGAATTTTGTAGAAGTTGCGAGAAGCAACATGGGGGAGGCTTTTACTGAGAAGTACTGAGGCAATTTTTCTCCCGGCAGACAAAACAGTTCAGTCGTTCAATAGTTAATGTTGTGAAAGTCCATTGTAAGAAGTGAAACCATCTCTCACACCCAGATGAACATGGGGCTTTCATTGACTATGCAGGTGTTGCCACTGCAGACACGGCAATTCACAAGTCAAAGACAAGGTGGCATGACAGAAGGTGTCTGGCAGACATAAACCATCTGAAAATACCCCGAGTAACAGCTTGAAGAGTTTCTATCTTGAGCTGCACTGAATACCATCGCACACCGCCATTTGCTTCATTTTGTTTTGGTTTTTCTCACACTTACGATATGTTCAGGTATAGGTGTAGAGTAAGAGGTACCACATGTATCCATACTGAACCAATAATTTGAAAAAAAGCGTCAATTAATGTCTTGAAATGACACATAACTATAACAAAAACAACTGATGGGTGTCTTTTTTTCCATTTTTGTTATAGATAATTTATGATGAAGGGCCGCTGTACATCTTTGCAAAGAATGAAGATGTTCGGGCTGAGTGGATAAAGAAGTTGAAAGAAAGTTAGTATATGCATATTTATGTTTATGTAAGATCTAGTTTTTATGCTATAGTCACAGTATGAAATATGCAGAATTAGATATTGACATAAACACATCAGGTAGACATCATGGAATATATCACAAATATTTCACGCTGACCATCCAGTGCCTGCTGCACAGCGGAAGATCTGGGTGGCTATGCAAATGTGAATGTTGATTTAATGTAAATGTCCGCCCACGTCTGTGTGTGTGTGTGTGTGTGTGTGTGTGCCCATACTTGTGTATAGTGGTGCGCTTCAACAAGGATCTGATGCAGAAGTACCACCCTTGCTTCTGGGTGGATGGGATGTGGCTCTGTTGCCAGCAAGAAGTTAAACAAGCTATGGGATGCAAGGTTCTGGATGGTAAGAACGGTGAGAGAGCCATCCTCTTTGAAACAACGGTTTGAAATCTGCAACAATCAACAAATTAACATCACCCTGTCACTAAATTAGTCCATTCATGAATCAAATTATATCCTTAATAGGCTTTGCATCCAAACAGTCTCGGAGAAGGGGATCCAGGAAACCTCTTCCTCCGACCCCACAAGAGGTATTCACACAGTCCGTTAAGAACAATATCTATTGATCAGAAACAGATAGAAATTTTATAACACAGCCCCTGAACTCATGTTGTTTCAGGAGAAGCCAGCCAGGCCTTTACCTCCACAGCCTCCTGAGCAGCCCGCCCACTCCGTGGGTATGACAGTCATAGCCGAGTACGAATACTCACCCGTGACGCCCCAGGACCTGGAGCTGAGGAAGGACGAAGAGTACACCATCCTCGAGATGTCCGACGCAAACTGGTGGAGGGCCCGGGACAAATATGGGTGAGACGTGTGGTTGCGAGGAAGGGCAGCAGCATTGCCTGTGGCTTTGTGTATGTGTGTGCATGTGTGTTTGTGGTACAAAAATGAACACGAGAGCGGCCCAACCCATGACCTATAGCAATAACAGTCTACTAAGTTTAGACATGAACAGCCCATGAGACCAGCAGATCTGAGTCAAGAGGCTTCAGTGACAAATAGCGTCCATTTGCTGCTTTCAAAATGGCAAACATGGGTGTCACTCAAGTATCAATGCAGGTGGTAGGCGATGACATTTTTCGAAGAAGTACATGTCCTAAATTTGAAGCTGTTGTATTCTAGGGTTTTATCTGTATGTCCTGTTTTTACTGCATCTGACCAAAACAATTTTGCTGTAGGGATAATAAAGCCTACCTCATACTTTGTGCCATGTAAACAAGGAAAAATAGGAGCATAGTAGTGACATTTAAGATTTCTTGATGTGTGAAAATAGTTGAAACTGCCCATCCCTACTTTGAATGAATTACAGTTGCACATGTTCAGAGATCTAGGCTGAATTCTGTTGCTGTTGGGTGAAAACCTGTAAATGTAAACCTTTGTTTCTAGCTTGACTACCGTGTATTTTTTAGTTTATCCAATGGGTTTTTAAAGGATTTGAAAGGTTTTTTTTCATAGGCCCAATTTTCTCAACCCACAGAGAACCGTGTGATCCTTCAAGTGAAGTTAACAACAAAATTCATGCACATTGGTATGGGTGTGTGTGTGTGTGTGTGTGTGTGTGTGTGTGTGGACATTTTTAAACTTTTTTTGTCCTGTTCTCCTTTGCAGAAAAGAAGGATATATACCAAGTAATTATGTTGTGGAGGCAGTAAACGGGCTAGAAAGATTTGAGTGAGTATGGGTTCTGTTGTACTTGTCTGCAAATCAGTTATAACATTCATTAGACAGTATCTTATATTATATCAGTGTTTATAAGGTGTAAGTGTTTTGTAAGCATCTTAATCCTTAGCTCCCAGTGAATCAAATACAGTTGTAATAAATAACTGTGTCTTTGATTGCTGAAGCAGTAAATACTGCCGAAAGAGTTATGTGATTTCCAGTAAAAATCTGTTGCTGCTGCTTCCCCTCCCACCATGTACTCTGAAACAAAATGATAATTCCACTTATTTTAACAGCTGGTACTGCAAGAACATGAATCGCAGCCAGGCAGAAAACTTGTTGAAGACTGAGGTAAATTCAATGAGTGACATCAACAATTTTACGCCTTACAACTTTAGGAAAACATCTTCGATATATTTGTGTTAGCTGCAAAATGGCATACTCTACTGAATCTACTCTTCTCTTATACCTCTGGTACAAAAGTCTTCTTGTTTTAAAGCTTGTGCATTGTTTCCCATTCTTAGAACAAAGATGGAGGGTTCTTGGTACGGGATTCAAGCAAGGCTGGGAAGTACACTGTCTCTCTGTTCAGCAAGGGCGGCGGGTGAGTAAGGCTCACTGATGTTAAACTGTACTGCATGGCGCACCGCCTATACTGTATCCACCAGCCCCAGTCATGTGTGGACACATCAAAAGAAAAACTGTTTGTAATGAAAGCGGAAACTGTAGCCTGCAGAGAAAGATGTAAATCATTCATGCAAAACCAGGGTTAATCTACAGAGCTTTCAATAGCATGGGTGTGAGAGCGAGCTATTACGGATAACACTGAGGGCACATTCACTTTCTTATACATATTGGATCCATGATAGAAGACTGTGTTGATCAAAGTCTAAACTTGTTGACTAATCTACTGTAAGTCACTCTTTCTGTTGCTCTCTCTCTCTCTCTCTCTACATAGGGAGACTGGTGGAAGCTGCAGGCATTACAACATCTGCACTACCCAGCAAGGCCAGTTTTACCTGGCAGAGAAGCATTTCTTCAGCAGCATCCCAGATCTCATCAACTACCACCAGCACAATGCAGCAGGTTTATCACTGAGAATATATACATACATCTAAAATAAATATCCCCACATAACTCTCTGCTAATTGTCATAAGTAAAGATATCTCTATCTATCTATCTATCTATCTATCTATCTATCTATCTATCTATCTATCTATCTATCTATCTACACCTTATCAAATATATTCACTTTACAGATAATAATGTGGTCAAAAAAAAGATATGACTTGTTTATCTCCTACACTAGGTATGGTCAGCAGGCTGAAATACATTGTGTCAAACCGGGCGCAGCCTCCATCGACAGTGGGGCTTGGCTATGGTAAGAGGATGACTATGCCAATATTATGACTTCGAGTAATGGCTCAGACTTGCTCGCGTCCCTTAGGATCTGGATGTGTTTATGACTTGCACAGAAAAATTCTCTTGGCTAATTATCACCAGAGGCTATGAGCATAGACGAGGTACTTCTGGAAAAAAAGGACAGTGGTGGTGGTGGTGGGGCTGTTCATTTGTTTGTTCACGCGTAACATTTTTTTGCTGAGGGGAATTATGGTATGTCCTCTTTAAGCCGCACACACTTGTTAAACTTCACTAGGCTGATTTCCTGTCTCTTGGATACAAGTTATAAAAGTGCCTCTCTGTTCTCTGCTGTATGCTCCAGGCGTGTGGGAGATCGACCCCCGCCACCTCACCTTCATCAAGGAGCTGGGCAACGGTCAGTTCGGAGTGGTGAAGTACGGGAAGTGGCAGGGCCAGCATGACGTGGCCATTAAGATGATTAAAGAGGGCTCCATGTCAGAGGATGATTTCATAGAAGAAGCCAAAATCATGATGTAAGCCAAACCTTTCTCTGTCACGCAGTGCTAGAAGAGCAAAGTCATTTTTACATGTCACAATGTCACAGACTATAGTGAAAAGTGGCAGTGCGCACAGCTCCAAATCTTGAACACTGTATCGGGTGCACGGTTGTGGCAAGGATCAAAACAAACAGAACACCGGCACTCACCGAACAATAGTCTTCTTATTTATTATGGGCAAAAACGAACTCGTTTCAGCTAGAAGCCATCATCAGCGTAATCAAAACAGCAGAAATGGCAATTTATATAGACAGGCGAGGTTCAAACACCAACCAGAAAAGAGAATACCTAATAGCATAGTAGGATCCATCTGTGAATGAACCGCCCAGATACGGTCTCTCCTAATGAAGGAGGTATGACCACAATAATCAGAAAAATGTCACAGACTCCCTTCTCTTTTCGATTCAAACCAGGAAGCTCCGCCATGAGAACCTGGTTCAGCTGTACGGTGTCTGCACCAAACAAAGGCCCATTTACATAGTGACGGAGTTCCTCGCCAACGGCTGCCTGCTGACCTACCTGAGGGAGGGCCTGAGGCAGCACCCGACCGCCGTCCAGCTCCTGGAGATGTGTAAGGACGTGTCAGAGGGCATGGCCTACCTAGAGTCGCAGCAGTACATCCACAGAGACCTGGTGAGAGACAGTGATGGTGCAACACATGCTCCACTACACTCCTATAATACTGCATCATGTTATGTTGAGATACACTGGGGTAAGGTCTTTCACAATAGGATGAACTGCTGCAAGATGTTCAATAATTATACATAAACCAAGAGTCTTGTTTATTTTGTCCTCAGGCTGCCAGAAACTGCTTAGTAGATTCCAATGGCACCGTCAAAGTGACTGACTTTGGACTATCTAGGTAAAAATACCTAATTAAAGGACACATAATACACATCAGTTACTCCAAAACAGTGTGATACGAAAAAAGAAAAACCTCTCCCTATGGTCTCAGGTATGTCTTGGATGACGAGTACACAAGCTCAGCAGGTTCCAAATTCCCAGTCCGCTGGTCGCCTCCTGAGGTCCTGCTCTACTGTAAATTCAGCAGCAAGTCAGACATCTGGGCGTACGGTGAGTAATGGGTTCTATTTCTCTACAAACTCTATCACTTTATAGCTGTGTTTACACATCGTAAATCATGCATGTGTGTTTTTTTATAGCATTACCTCCTCATGTACTTTATTAGGGGTTCTAATGTGGGAGGTGTACACCTTGGGACGACTTCCGTACGAACGGCTGAACAACACGGAGATAGTGGAACAGGTGTCCCGGGGCCTGCGCCTCTACCGCCCCCAGCTGGCCAATGACAAGGTCTACAACATTATGACAAGCTGTTGGATTGATGTGAGTAAGAAACCTGTGGCTGTTGTGTTTTGGGTTTCGTTGGAGGTTGCATTTAAAGATCCGTAAGAAGAGAAATTCATAATCGCACGTGAGAGACAGCATGAGCAGCAAAAGTCACTGGCCTAAATACATACTAAGTGCAAGTGTATATACGCTGATGATGGGTGTTTACTGAGTGCTTCTCTCACAGCTCCTCTTTTCGTGTTTCTGCTTTTCTAGAAGGCAGAGGAGAGACCCACCTTCCAGGAGCTGGCATTGACCGTTCAGGATTTGCTGTATGAGCTCCAGTAGATCTCAAAATACATGCACACACACACACACACACACACACACACACAAACAGTTGACTCTCATCCCCAAAAGTATCATCGCTGTGTGCCCTTGGAAAAGTTAATACAATCATTAAACCAGTTCCAGGAAGCTCACTCTACATGCTGAACATGGGACTGAATGGCCATTTTGAGATCCTCTGTAATGTGAATGCATAAACTGTTCTGTATGTGTAATGTGAATGTTATGCTACTTCTCACGTTTTACTAATTGATTAGAATAATCTATCACATTATTAGAAGTACAATTATTGCCCTGTTGACCAGCATTTTAAAAATGTGTATATTTTATTGAAGAAGTTTGAATTAAAAGTTTATTGTGTCTGTATACTGGCTCTGCTGTTGAATCATTGGGGAAAATACTGACTGCATGGGGAATAGAGAATTGTTCTTGCAGTAAGTAGCCTATACCAGGCTTTTCCAAGCTTGGGGACTTGGAAAGTTCAAAGAGAAACTATGATGACTGTAAAAACATCTGATAGTTGTTTTGAAATGCAAATCTATTCACAACGGATTTTTGGACGTGAACATGACTTTTGCACATGTGTTATCTTATATTTTATGGTTTAAACAAGTATATATTATATGATCACATGGACGGGTGTTATAAAAGTCTTGAAATTGCACAGAAATTACAAAAATCCTATGAGAAACACGTCACAAAAAGCGTGTATACTGGATAGTGCCAGCGCGCACTCTGATTGGTCGAAGTACTTCCTGTTTCCCGTCGTATCTACCCATCCATACACGTGAAGGTCAGCTATCAGTCATTCATAATTACAATTCTGCATTTTACAGTCTGTTTATATTGAAATATGGACGGCCAGGGAGCGACAGCGGACCCGCAGCTTCAGCAGTTCATCGAAATTGAGTCTCAAAAACAAAGATTTCAGCAGCTGGTGCATCAGATGACTGAGGTTTGCTGGGTAAGATAAGCCTGCAGTTAGCTCTCCAGCTAGCATTATATGTAATGTTAGCTAGCAGCAGCTTGTAGATTAACTTTTTACTTGTCATTACCTGTATAGTCCTGCATATAGGTATAATTGCAGAAACGTGTTTAGACCTTGTTATTGTAGTAGCCACATAAAACAGGTTTATTATGATGGGCAAGTGTGTAACTTGGACCACCAGGCCGGCGTAAGCAAAGTTAGCTAGCTAACGTTACTGTAGTTACTGTAGCGCTGTGGGTATCCGTTTTCCTTTGCTTATGATACATTAGTACAGAGTTTATGAACATTTACTGCTTGTGTTAAATACATGTTGCTAAATGAGTAACATGTATTGCTTGCAATACCTTTCATGATCATTGTATTTAGCTTAACTTGTGGATCTGTGATCTCTCTCCAGGAGAAATGCATGGATAAACCCGGGCCAAAGCTGGACTCCAGGACAGAAGTGTGCTTTGTTAACTGTGTAGAGCGGTTTATTGACACCAGCCAGTTCATCCTGAACAGGCTGGAGCAGACCCAGAGGAGTAGGGGCTCGTTCTCAGAGACGATGTCAGACTAAACTCTTGTCACTGAAAGGACTGACAAGACAGGAGCACACAGCCACTGATCCAAGACAAGGCCCTTTGGTCCTGCCAGCTTTCTGTATGGTGCAATATGAGAACTGTCCATTAATCTGGAAATAGGAACAAGAAGTGTTACTTTTGATACAAGTGCCTCAGGTTAACACCATGTATCTTGTCGCCGCGACTCATGCAAGTCTTGGGTTTGATTTGTCCTTCACTCTGTTGGATGCGAGTTGTAAGAAGTTTTAATTGTGGTCAGTTGCTAGTAATGACTTCATGTTGGTTTCGTTTTAAGTCGGGTCATACACATGGAATTCAACTCTATTCCCTGGTCATATTGTGAAACTGCATTGGGGTGTCTTGATATCCGCTGCAGTAACTAGTGGGTAAAGTGTGGGAGCCTGCAAGGGGTCTGCGGCAAGATCCAAATATCTGGGACATTCAGTTTGCCTCCTGTGTTTGACAGCCACAAGGAGTTCACCACATTGTTCCAAGAGGACAATGTCTTGATTGAAAAGAGGCATGATCTATGGCTAAAGGCTTTGAAATGTACATATGCAATAAAGAAAATGCCAACTAACCCAGTCTATTTTTTGGCACGGTGTAGTCAGGTAATATTGTAGTTAGGCTTTAATTAACATTACATCAAACAAAAAAATACCATTACATCATGGAGGAATGTTACAGCTTGGCACATCATGGGAATGCATTTACATGAGGAAAGAAAGTTCTTCAGTGAGGCGTGTAAATAATACTGAGGTATTACAGTAACATGTCAGAGGACTTATTCAAACTTTGTCATCAACAACAAATGATTGAAACACATTCAGGGAAATTAAAGCTTTTGCCTTATCATTGGTCATAAAAAGTTCATAAAGCACATTTGTACAATATATGATGCAGGTTAAAAAAAAGTGCAAAAATATGCATAGGTAATAGCCTTGAGTAACATAAGGCACAATTTGGCTTAAGTACTATTCAATCTTGAATTTGACAGTCAGTATGATCATATTTTTAAAAGATTGTGTGTATTTGTATAAGCTTTAAAATTTATAACACTATACACATAACACTGCAACAGCAGACATTCATGCTGACATTCAGATAAATTCTAATAAATTATACTACAGATTATAATCCTGTACCATCTTTCTTTAACCACAGTAAAATGATTTGGCTCTACCAATGTGACAAAGTACAAAGATGATGATAAAATACCCTTTTGTTGTAATAAAATCCCACGGGCTCATAGCAACAGTATGCTCATTTCAAAGCAACTTTGCTCATCATCCAGTGCATATATACATTGTGTATGGCAGACTCGAAATTCAGATTTAGTAAACTGTCTTAACTTGTCACATTGTAAAGCTTGTCAGTGAAATAAAGCTTCATAATGGTCAGTGGCAACATTGCTAAGTAGTGACAAAGCTGTTGTTCCTCCTCACGGAGCTTTCTGGTGGGTATCCCCCCTTCGAGCCCCCGTCTCTGGGCATCTTAATCTCATCCTCTGCTTGGCTGTCGTGGTTGGGAAGGGCCACATAGGGCTGGTGGCCCCATGGGAAGCCCTGAGGACCCTTCCGCAGGTACAGTGGAAGGGAATCCAAGGTAAAGGTAATGTCCTTGAAGGCATGGAGGAGGAAGATCCCCAAGATGATGGTGAGGAACCCACTGATAGTTCCCACCACTCCATCGGTGGTCATGCTCAGCCATTCCTTGAAGAGGATGGCTGAGCAGGCCATGACCGACGTGGTGAAGAAGACATAGTAGATAGGCGTGACTATGGAGGTGTTATAGATGTCGAGGGCTTTGTTCAGGTAACTGATCTGAATGCTGACACAGACTACCAGGCAGATGACTAGGGACCAGAACAGGGGTTCCTTCAGCACTGCTGTCCCAGCGAACAGCTCCTTAATGCCAATGCCCAGGCCCTTGACACAAGACACAGACAGGGAGCCAATCACAGAGCAGATCAGGATGTAGACCAGCACATTCTTCTGTCCATACCGTGGGGCCACAGCAAAGATAAGAACCAGGCTGCTTGCCACAATGCACGCAGCAAACACAATGAAACCTAAGTGGGAGTATTCGACAGTAAGTTAGTGTCCTTAAAAACGGTTCCAGCTCTTATCTGGGAATCATTTTCCGGAGCATTTTCAATCAAATCACACAAGTAAATACCCACTGTCCCTACCTGGGTCTTTCAGCTTCTCAGCCATGGCACTGAGGGAGGCCACCTCCTCCTCCTGCGGGGCATGGATCACCATCACTGTGGAGCCCAAGACGCACAGCAAGCAACCAATCTTCCCATGCACATTCAACCTCTCATTCAGGAAGTAGGCGGAGAGCACAGCACTGGAAGAAGAAACAAACCTGTCAGATGCTGCATGCTATCACAAATGCTACTGCAGATTTAAACTATCAAAAAAAACCTAGAAGTTTGATGTGCTATTGGTATTCACACATCTCTGTATCACACCAAGAGAATGACACACAACAGCCTGAGAAGTGTGAAAAACTGCAGCCGACACATCAACTGTCAAAACCAACCTGTGAGACAATTACCTTACAAGTACGCTCATTGCACCGAGTGGAGTCACAAGTGTGGCGGGTGCAAATGCATATGCAGCAAAGTTAGCAGCCTCTCCAGCTCCCACTGAAACACAGACCATAAACATTAGGACACACTGCCACCACAAGGGGAAATTCACAGCTGTAAATGTTGCAGTTGGTGAGTTTTGACAAATGATTCTCTTCCAACCCACATGTGCAAATGTGCTCTTTTGAGGAATGTGTACTTCAAAGAAATATTGTGGGCGCTGCATCTACTGAAAAGACCAGCAGCAAAAAATACCAAACCCACAAGAGCCTCGTTTTCCCTTTGAAAACAAAGACCTCAATGTTATAGGGATGGCTGGTAAGCGGGGCGACCGAATCAAACACAGTTGACCATGTCACACAGTTCAGCAGCAGAATAAGGTATTCTGTTTTAGTGCAACTGAGATCGCAAATCATTCACTTACTTGAAATAAGTCCTGCCCACCATAGCCATTCCTTGAGGTAAGCATACCCGCCTTGACCTGTGAGACACAGAAACAAAATTGCACAAGAAGTACATGGCACAGTTTTCCCGTAACTCCATATTTCCTCACAGATTTTAAGTGAGAAAGTCAGTAGCTTCTTTCACAAACTCTCTTCTTACCACAACTTCATGTCTGCTTCACTGCTGTTATGGAATTTCCCTATTGAAGTCACCAATATATTCCTATAAGTAGTTCTAATGTGTATGATGTGTGTGTATGTACTTTTACCATATGGTATTTTATCTCCTATGGTATCACTATAATATTCCTATTATGTCCCAACATATACTCAAAGTTGTTCTGTGATATTTGTATAGTTCAACTGTAAAATTTAGGATTACTGTAGTTTTATTTTTTCTGTAAAAGGCTACCTGCTCGCATCGAACCCTTGCTGGCCAATCGCAGAAGGCCTTTCTTCTTCAAGATGAAGCTTGCGCCGATAAAAACACTGGAGCTCACAGCCAGAGAAAGACCAATGTAGAAATCCACACGGTTCATATCCATCTGAAACAAAATTACACAAAATGTGCTGTATTCATCTCAAATCGTATAAGCAACAAAGCTTGTTTGTGAACTTTTCATGTTCGAGCAACAAGTAGCCTACATTTCGAATCACATGACATGCTGCTGCTTGAAACCGCTATGTTAAAACCACAGACACTGAGATATAAAAAGTAACATTTTTCAAGCTCGATGATGACTTCAGCTAAATTAGTTTAATTTATTTAAATTCAATAAGCTATTTTTTGCCTACAATTTTACAAGAAAGCTATGTTTTTACCTTAGTTGTCACGCCAACGTTTTCGTTGCTGGGAGTGGAGCAACTGATTGGCTGTTAGTCACCGCGGCACTTCCTGGTTACTGTCTGAGTTGAGGAAAGGAAGAGGACTGCGGCGGATAATATAACTTCTATTTAATATATATTTGCTGCTTAACTGTTTCCACACTGCATATCAGGCTGCCATGAACTCCCCACAAAATACACCTGCCTAACTTTGACAGCACTGAGCAGAAGGAAGTCCTCGTAATCTGATTTGTTCTTAGTACTCGTAAAACCTCCCCGAAAAGGCGGGTTTATTCACGGTTCAGCGTTTTGATTGGGCGAATAAACGTTGCGTGTTGAAACCGGAAGAAGACCTAACCTTGACAAGGAAACAAATCGCACATGTTACTGTTTTAGAACAAATTCGTACAATTCAATAACACATACTATGTTTATCGATAACGAATGCCCGGACTATTCTAGGATATTGGTAGTATTTTTCTGCTTACCTGTTTGTCTGCAAAACACAATCTCTTGGAAATGAGTGACTGGATTACCAAATCTTTACTGCACTCCTTGGACTAAACATTGTCTGGGATTAAAATCCTTTTCTTAATCTACGATTGGACTTCATGTGAACATCACCTGCTATCCAATGATGAGGATTCCATATCTATGCATTGTCAGAAACTGTAAGGCTGTGCAAAGAGTGCAACAAAGTGCATTTTCGACACCAATTTCACCTCAGTGGAATCAACAAAGGATAAAGCTGAGATGCATGTGCACACATCTGTCCAAAAACGACAGGAATTACTACATCACCACTCCCATCTTCTATGTCAACGCTTCCCCTCATTTGGGACATTTGTATTCAGCTGTGATAGCTGACTGCCTACACAGGTACAAGCTGCTGCAGGGCTTCAACTCAAAGTTTGCCACAGGTAAATCTCCCATTGACACAAATACATGCTGTGGGATGAATGTTGACCTTTTCACTTCTTACATTTGGTTGCATGTCTCTAGGAACCAGTAATCCCTTAAAATACCTTTACATTTACATTAATTCACCCCTTCATGCAAAATCCCCTTAAAATGAGTTAAGGGAGTTATTAATGGAGGAGACCCCATCAAAACCACTTTAAACACCCCTTAATGTTTGACTGCTTACTTTATAATTTAATGTAAAATCCAGGGAGACAGGAACTTTCCATTAATAACCATGGAAACCATGCACAAAAGGCATAAAAAAATCTCTCCCCTATGTCCCTATCCCTTAAACGCCCATGGCAGGCTACTAGCCTTACTTTTTTAAGCTATGTTATTTTTAATGGATAATTAATGTTTATTTAATGAGAAATTAAGGACATTTCAGGGATAAAATTAAGGGGTTTGGTTTCGTAGTGTGTAGTATTGTCAATCTAGGAATTTAACCCCATTCTACTGTTGTTTTAAATGTAAATCTCTACAGTGAGAGAGTCGGCTTTATGCCTAAAATGCAAATCTATGCAGTGAGAATTTTTAATAATACATGAGATCTTGTATTTCAGGCACAGACGAACACGGCCTGAAAATCCAACAAGCTGCTGATGCTGCGGGGAAAGATCCCCTGAGCTTCTGCACCGAAGTGTCTGAGAGATTCAGACATCTCTTCAGGAGCTGCAGCATCTCACACACAGACTTTATAAGAACCACCGAGCAGAGACACCGGCTTGCCGTGCAGCATTTCTGGTCAGTGCTGCAGAACAGAGGGCTCATCTACAAGGGAAGTTATGAAGGCTGGTACTCCACGCAGGATGAAAGCTTCCTCACTCCGACACAGGTGGGCGATGCTTTGGACTCATCGGGGAAGGAGATCAAGATTTCTCTGGAGAGTGGCCACAGGGTGAGTGAGAGACATGGAGGTGTGATGTCCAGTGGTGGAAAGAGTACTAGAATGTCCTACTCCAAGTAGAAGTAGTAAAAATCTACTTGAGTAAAAGTAAAAAAGTAGCTCATTTAAAATGTTCTCAGAGTAAAAGTTACTGAGTTATTTTTTAGAAAAGAAACATTGTTATGTGATCTTTCCCATACCAGTCCAAACGTTTGAGAGGACAGAGTTCAAACTAGTTTCTTTTAATTAGAAAGTTTGGAAATTACAAAATAAAGTGCACAAAGTAAAGCCAGATTTCTCTTCACTGTGAATGGCTCCACAATTGACCAATTTCGATTGGTCCAGTTTCTGATGCTTACGGAGAGCCACAAAATCTGTACTCTAATGGATGTGATTTAAAATCTAGCTAAGTACAATACTTCAGCAAAAACCAAGTAAAATTACTGACTTACAGTACTCAATTACAGTAACGTGAGTAAATGTAATTAGTTACTTCCACCCTTGGTGATTTCCATTTGAGATGAATGAATGCAAAACTGTCTAAGCAGGCACCAAATGAGATCCAAAGACATATCATGTGGTCAAACATGTTCTTTATTAGTTATGCACAAAATTCACAGTTTCTGCAATCTATCCTCACTCCTCTGACAAAACCTAGGCTTGTAGCACCCTAATCTAATCCATGCTGTTTTCGCAGGTGGAGTGGATGAAGGAGGAGAACTATATGTTCCGTCTGTCTGAGTTTCGGTCCCAGCTGCTCGACTGGCTGAGAGGAAATCCCGAGGCTGTACAGCCTGAGCGTTTCTACCAGGCGGTTCTCCAGTGGCTCCAGGAGGACCTTCCTGACCTCTCAGTGTCCCGTCAGAGAAGCCGTCTTCAGTGGGGCGTCCCGGTCCCAGACGACCCTGAACAAACAATCTATGTGTGGCTGGATGCTCTGGTCAACTACCTCACAGTGGCTGGTTATCCAGATAAATACGACCAATGGTGGAATGAGGCCCATCATGTTGTAGGAAAGGACATCTTAAAATTTCATGCCATCTATTGGCCATCTTTTCTTCTAGGGGCCGGACTGCCGCTGCCACAGGCGATACATGTGCACTCTCATTGGACAGTAGGGGGCAAGAAGATGTCCAAAAGTTTGGGGAACGTGGTTGATCCCCTCGAACGTTCTCAGAGGTTCACAACTGATGGTATGAGGTACTTCCTTCTACGTCAGGGTGTCCCAGAC
This sequence comes from Centroberyx gerrardi, assembly GCF_048128805.1. NCBI lineage: Eukaryota > Metazoa > Chordata > Actinopteri > Beryciformes > Berycidae > Centroberyx > Centroberyx gerrardi. The sequence goes on from NC_136012.1 coordinate 19,952,557, forward strand.
TCGGACTGCGACTACAACGATGACAAAGTGGTCAAGCTGCTCAATGCAGAGCTGGCTGACACTCTGGGAGGTCTTCTGAACCGCTGCACAGCTCCCTCTCTCAACCCAGCCCAGGTCTACCCCTCCTTCTGCCCCGACTCGTTCCCCAGTGACCAGAGTGGCAGGGCCGTGGCCGAAGACTACCGCATGCTGGATGCTGTGAAAAGCCTCCCGGCTGTGGTGGCGCAGCACTACGAGAGCATGCATGTATACAAAGCTCTGGAGGCCGTCGGCGGGTGTGTGAGGCAGACAAATGGGTTTGTTCAGCGTCACACACCTTGGAAGTTGGACAGAGGGGACAGTAAAGACCAGCGCTGGTTGGACACCATCATCCATGTGTCCCTCGAATGCTTGAGGATTTATGGCACCCTCCTCCAGCCCATAGTGCCAGAGACGTCTAACAAGCTCCTGTCCAGATTAGGGGTGCAACGAGGCGAGAGGAGCTGGGCTGCTCTGAACTTCCTGCCAAGGTATCAGGGAATGGACTGTCCCTTTGAAGGGAGAGCGCTAGGGTCCGACTCTGGAGTGCTTTTTAGTCGTCTGGAGAGTCCAAACGCAGGTAAAGGAAAACCTATAAAAACAAAAAAGGCTGCAAAATTGAGATAAAAGAATTATGTGCTATGCTCCCTGTGCAGTGACTGTGTTTTAGTGAATAAAGACATTGAATGTTGGTGTTAATGCTTTCTCTTGTTTTTTGAGTGTGATAATGATTTGGTATTTATATTTGTAGACAAAATATTCATAATGATCTAGCTTTCTATGAATGGTTCTGAGCCTGCCACACCATACATTAGTTTCTGTTATAGAAAACAATGCTTTCCAAATAGTTTGGCACACAGGTAATAGTCTCATTTGGTGAACCTGATGATGTTTTTTGTCAAAACGTCTCTTAATACAGACTCAAAACATTACTTGCATCAAGGCTACAGGAGTGTGGCAACGTGTTATGCCCTTGTCAGCACCACAACAATCCAGAAGTTATTTCCACTTTTCTGTAATTGTTTCATGACAAGTACGGGATTAATTCTGAGCCACTTCCTGATATAGCTGCTGAAATAGTTTCTACCATGTAATTACCATTTAGTCTTTGAGGAACTGACTCTTCCAGAATGAGACAATACATCTCAAGTTACTTTGTGACAGAACCACACTTCTGTTCTGCAGGAAATAATTATTTGCTCTAAAACTCCTGGTGTAACCAACTTTTGGAACACTATTTACAAACTAGGTGGTGACTACTGCTATGCATCCTGCTGGGACGTAACGCTGTAACTTAGACATTAAGTTATTGCTGTTGTTAGATGAATAACTTGTATTTAGCTAAGGGGAGATCCCAGTGTCTCTGAAAAATAGACTGTGGGATTTACATGCACATCTAGATTAAGTTAAAGTGTTGTCATTGCTATCTACACAGGCTGAATTGGATACTTATGGGATCAGATATGAAAGTGGCCACAAACTTGTGTCTGGGTTAGGACTATGAAACTTACTCAGCACACAAAGGACTGTGTAAACTTTGCATTTAAATGAGATAATGAACTTTAACCCTGCGATTAAAACTGAAGTTAGGGAGTTTTCATGTGACAGCGTTATGCAATGCAACCCATAACAAAGCTGTAAATTCATTTGATTGCCCTTTTTCCATGGAGGGTTTCATTGAAAGTTTTAAAAGATAATATACAGGCAACCAACACAAATACAAGACATAAAAACTGACATGATTTTTTAATGAGAAATACACGAAACTGAAAAAATTGTACAAATTGAAATAAAATAAAAAATTGCATTATTCTTATAATTTCTGGTACTTTTTTACATAAACTTCCATTATTCTCCATGATCTGTTTATTTCACAGCACAATCCCTCCTCGGATATTCCGTAATTACATGACTGAAGAGATATTTTCTGAACATGTTGCCTCGGTGGTCAAGTTGGGGTTTGGTTCGCCCATTTGGTCGCCCTTTGTGCCTTGAACAGTCGTCCCTCCTAACAGCCTAAACCTCTACAAACAGGGCCTGCACGGCATTGGACACATTCACCTGCCAATCTACAGATTGGGGACACTCCCACACACTGAGGGTCTCTATTCTCCGCACACTACTATAAACAAGCAGTATCAGTAATATGAATTGGTGCTCTGTCCTGGTTGTGTATCTGAAAAAGGGAAAAAATCAAGGATCATGTGTCAATATAGAATCTGTTGTTCATCAATATACAGTGACAACTGTACACACACATATACACACAAATGAAAACATGACAAGTTTGTCGTCTTACTTGAAAGTTGCTGTTGGAGCTGCCTGACCAGAGCTGCAGTCTGCTGCTGCTGCTGAGTCTGCTGCATACCTTGTCGTGGGAACTGAAATCAAGACACACAAGTCGTTATTAACTTTACAGGTGTTTAATAGATAGCCTACATTAATTAGTACTTCAATAACACATTGACATGAAAAAAATGTAAAAATCAACCATATATTCAACTCATATTATTGGTTCACTCTTTCCTCACGTACACTGAGTTCTTGCCTTGTGCTATATCGCATATTGTCATATGAAACTTTTGACAATATGATAATGCCGATGCTCCACCGGACGGGACCTACCATAGGTTGCTGCGGGGGCAGTGGCTGCATGCCCAGGGCCTGGTTCTGTGCCTGGGCTGGTGGCTGCGCCGCTGCTACCTGCTGCTGCTGCTGCTGCTGCTGCTGCTGCTGCTGAACCTGTTGTTGGGGTGTGACCTGCTGTGGCTGGACCTGCTGCTGCTGTTGCTGCTGCTGCTGCTGCTGTTGAACTTGTTGTTGGGCCTGCTGCTGCTGTTGGGCGTACATAGGGAAGAGATGAAGGTGAATATCTGAAGGTGAAGACTTAGGAATTTTTAATATTTTACTGATTATGTTTAAAGCGCAGGGATCCTACACTGTGGAACGGCCTGCCTGAGGAACCTAGCCTCACTAATTCAGTATCATCTTTTAAATCACTTAAGACACTTTTAGAGACTTACTTTTATGTAACGATTTTGATTCTGACCACTTGTAATGTTGTTTATTTGTCTTAATTTATTATTTTGTTAAATGACTTTTTTCATTACTTATTTTAAAGCTACACTAGGCAACTTTGCACATTGGCTGCTCGAAATTGCAGCAAGATACAACTTCCAATACCCAGTAATCTAATGTGTCAGTAAACTACACACAGCACACTCATGTGTAGCAACTCTGCCAGTCTGTGATCAATTTATACCAAAGAAGGGACGAGAGGCAAAATATGTTGGTGAGTCCAGATTTCTCTGGATGGGGCACTCACTGCTGTTCAGAAGACATTTTGTATTTCGCTCATAACTTTAAATTTGTTACCTGTGGTCAGAGAAGTGTCCAAACTCAACAACAGAATTTCATTTGGGCAAACAGAGCAAATCTATGGGGTCAAATTATGGGGCATGGGACACTCTTGTCTATTGTAACCCCACTTTATGATTTAGCCCGAGACAGATGTATTTTTACATTAAAATCTTGCCTAACTTTTTTATGAATTTCAGAATTCCTTCTGTTTATGCCACTTTGTAAACTCTGCTTTTAGATGAGCACTATATAAATAACATACAGTATAATAAATGTTATTTTGATTAAAAGGCGCAAATGAAAACTAAAACTATTAAAACTATCAGTGCATCTAAACAGTCAGTTACTGATGAAACTGAAGTAATAGCAAGGAATCGGATAAATGGATAGCGAGAGTGGTAAAATGACATACTCTGAGTGCTTGTTGTCTGAGGTACTGCTGCTGTTGCTGTGCTTGTTGTTGCTGCTGCTGCTGCTGCTGCTGTTCTGCCAGCATCTGATTGGGCCTCATGCCCGGGTGAACCCCCTGGCCTCCCATGTGGCCAAGACCACCATGCATGATAGGATTCTGCTGGATGGGCTGGTGGGCAAACCTAATGTTTATAGGAGTTGAAGACAGATAGGGAGACACAGAGGGGCAGCAATGTGATTAATATGAAATCAAGCACAAAAACTCCACAGCATAAACTGGAATGAAGCAAAATTTACGAGACACTTGAGCTTGGTGCTACAGGAGCATTATATTATACTTTCAAAGTGCTACTGAGTAACAACATATTCAAATGCAATACTAACCTTCAGCATTATTATAAAAAAAAAAAAAGCATGACAAAGCAGCAGCCTTGCATACCTCTGTGTGTTCTGCATATTGTGTGCGTAGCCTGGGGCCTGCTGGTGGACGTAGCCACTGGGCCTCGGCTGCATTTGCCTCAGAGGGTCCACCACGGCCGGGTTGGTTCCAGGATGGGCGGCCTGAAAGTTTTGGTTCCCATAGGAGGAAGGAACTATACCACCACCTTGGGACGGATGCTGCTGCATCCCCATGTGCGTGTGTGTGTGGGTATAGCCCTGAGATATGTTCTGAAGAAACAGAGAGAGGATGCTGATAAGACAAACTGAGACAGAGGAGGAAACCATCATTGATATAGTGATAGTGCCTGAGTGTAGTTTACTCATTGAGCCATTTTAACAAGGAAATTAAAAACAAGACACAAAAACAAGAGCCAGAGCTTGTGTGTGTGTTCGTGCCCATCCGCATGTGTGTGAGTGGATATGAGAGTACTGGGCAATCCTGGGCAGTCCAAAGGAGAAGTGACAGACTGCAGCAGAGAGTTAAGGTAGCTTTGTAGGCTGTGCTGAAAAAAGGAGTTCTTGAGTCTGGACTTAAAGAGAGGTGTCAGATAACACATGCATTTTCTAAGACTTCAAAAAAACATACAAATAAAAAAAGACCTCTTACCTGAGATGGCTGCATGGAAGTATATGGTTGGTTGGGTGCCATTTGTCTCATCTGCTGCCCCAGCATGCTCTGATTCTGAAAACAAGAAGAAGTCAGTAAAGCAGTGAGTCACTGTCCTCCACGGGAAGGTAAAGATGACACTTTTTCTAGACAAGTACATTACTTACAACAGTCATCTCATGCTTATCTTAGACACTCAAAACCAAAAACTAGGCATCAAACAGACTCGCCACTATCCTGAGTCAAGCTCTGATCCAGCTCACTAGCTACCCCTTCTGGTCAAGTCTACTCAGTGCAGACTGACTCACCAGTCTGACCTGTAGCTGCTGGCGCAGTATCTGGCCTTGTGGTATGCTAGGCTGGGGCTTGTAACCCATTGGGTATTGCTTGTCCAGTCCCATCATGCCGGGCATGTTGCCCTGCATGCCGGGCATCATGGCCGGGTAGCTGGGCCGTGTGGGCATCATTTTGTTCATTTGGGGGTTCCGGGCCGGTCTATATGGAGGATCTAAACCTGGACCTCCTGTGGAAAGGGAAAAGATGTAAAACACAATCCAAATCTGTTAGTTCATTGAAGATATTTTTTTCCCCAACCAAACGGGGAAACTCTTGATTCCAAGTCTTAATGATTCCTGGACTCGTATGTCATACTGCTAGTGATGACGGTGATGATGATGATGAAAAAGATATTGTGGAAACTGACCTGGAGGTAGAGGCTGGTTCTGTGCGTATATGCCTATGGGCTGCTGGCCGTAGCTTATCCTGCCATATGGGTGGTTCTGCTGTCCCATGATCAGCTCAGGTGGCATACCTGTCCCATAGGGCACGCCGCTTGGTGTACGGTTCACATAGTCCTAGTAAGAACAGGAAAAACAAAATATTTCATTGCTTTCTTCTGATCTGATAGTAGCAATTTCTAATCAGGAAATAAAGTGCATAGAGAATGCCAGTCAGTCAAATCATACTAATCCGAAATCATCAGATGTGGACCAAATAACTGACCTCAGTCTTGGTAGAGGGAGTTTTCTTCTTCTTGTTGGATTTCTTCTTGTTTGAATCAGTCGGCACAGTGGGCACATTCTTCTCTGGCTTAACTGCCTCCACCATCTTCTTTTCTGGTTCCTGGGAAACGGGCGTCGGGGGCTCCTCCTCTTCCGGGGGCAGGGGGAGGGGCTCCAGGTAATAGCTACGAGGTTTGGGCTTCAGGTGGGTGTGATAAAGCAGGAAGCGCTGCTGTTCCTCAAATTTGGTGACCTTGCGGTCCACACGCACCGTGCCAAACCAGCCCCAGGAGAGAGGGGCAGAGTGTTTCAGACCCTCAAACACATCCCAGGGAGAGATCTTCTGTTTGGTTGAAACTTGAAGGCCCTGGTGGAACAGAGACATGGTTTTATATTAAAGGCTATGTTTAAACTGTGAAATCAGCATGTGTTGTTTTTTTTTTTTTTAACTGTAATTTATCCAAAGTTTGTGGAGCAAGTACGCACTTTTTCGCACTGAAACAAGTATAGCCTTACAACATGTAGACGTCATGGAACATGACCATGTGAGAAAGTCCTTACCTCCTTCTCAAAGCCAGCGATCTTGTTACCCTTGGTGTCTATTAGTGAGCCCTGGGGTTCACAGGTTATGACATCTCGGGTCTGCTTGGGCAGTGGCAGTAGCTGGCGAACTTTCTCCAAACTTTCTGACTGCCGGTCGCCGAGCTCTTTCTGTGAAGCAAAAACGGCACTTGACTGTGACTATTTTTCTCATATTTTTATGCCTCAACATAAATTTTACACATTTTCACAGACAATTTTGGCAGGTGAGGTTCTAACTGGAACACACAACTGGTTGCTTGTGTCATTTCATTCTGACTGTGTATTTTCCAGATGATGCTACAACCTTGCTAATTTGAACTCATTTCTTACCGATTTCATTGAGGCAGAAAATAAAAATAAAAAAATGTCTAAAATTAGGAGCACATCTACATGTACTGTTCTTACCCTGAGCTTCTTGACCAGGTTCATGTAGGCCCTCTTATTCTCTTCCATGCTGCCCTGAGAGATGCTGGACATGTCAGCAGCCAGTGTGCCATTAATCAGCACACTCAGCATGTCCAGGACTGTGGTGAATAGCTCACTGTTGGAAAGACACAAACATTAATCAAAGAGGCTGATCGTGTGATTGATACCTGTTGACTGTGACGATTAGAAACTGTCCAAGGTTACTGCGACTAATGCAGACTGCACTTTAGAATGGATTTTTCCCTTGAACTGACACTTACTTATTGGACTGCATGTCCACTGTGCCGCTGCTGATGATGTCGAGGAGTAGTACCGCCCACTCAGTGGTCTGCTGGGTGCTGCGCTGCACCGTGTCAAACATCCCACCCACCTTGTTAGCAGAGGCAAAAAAACACTGTCAATCCTCAGAACATGTCTGATCCAATCGAATATATAACTGGCATTAGTAGATGAGTAATAAGAGGAAGGGTTGTCATTACAAGGGCTGTCTTATTCGATGTCAGCCATTCAGTTGTTAGAAATTTTTAGTCAAACAAGTCAGTTTAAAAATTATTTTTTTTTGGAAATATAGATACACTGGCTACTTTCTGAAATTAATAACATTTCCGGCCTCAGAACAATATTCATCAATAAACACTAGTTCTCTTTGACAGATGGTAGATCTAAAGGTCAATATGCATTACTGGGTGTATCTACAATTTAGCAAATTTGTCAATTTAAATGGTTAGTCAATAAATCTATTATTATAAGTGGAGTTTCTGTAGTCAGGGGCACTTGAAGGTGATCATGGCGATCAAGAGGCTCTTACAAGATTCAGTCGTAGTTTCAGAGCCTCATGCATCATCTGCTTCGCCTTGCAGTCATCCTGGTATTGGTCTTCTCTCCAGTTGGTGACAATCTGCTGCACTTGGCTGTAGAGCGAGGTGAGCAGGCCCTCCCTCTGTTCATCCTGGCCCTTCAGACAGGTCAGCACCAGAGACAGGAATGGCTGCTGGCTCAGCAGAGACATACTGGGGGAGAACAAATAGAATTGATGAAAAAACAGATCACGCTCAGTAGGCTGGAAGGTTGATTTTTGTTTTCTGTAGCTTCTATAAATGGATTATCTTGATGGAACGACCCGGTTAAATAAAGTGTAAATAAAATATGATCTGTTCTAGCATGGAAGAGGTATGGGCTTGCCACTTACCTTTTCTGTTTCTGCCTGTCTCTCTCCTTGCGTGAGGAAGAGCCCAAGTGCTGTCCCTTCTCCAGCTCCTCCCCTGCTGCCTTCAGTACATGGCCCTGTACTGAGGTGGGCAGCTTGGCTATCAGTGGAGCCACCAGCCACACACCCGACCGCTCTGATGAGCTGGGGCACACCGCAAAAACAGAAATGTTAAGTCTCAACTGCAGTGACAGCAAACCAAACAGGCAAGGATTGTAAATTTTATGTTGATAAAAGGGTGTAAGTGTTTAGCATTTGGCCCTTAAAATATCTTAAATGAAATTTTACAGTTTATATTTTAGGCATTTAGCTGATGTTCTTATCCAAAGCAACTTACAATGAATGCGACAACAGAATGCAACAGTAGAATAAGTTTCAAGATCACCAAAATTACACCTAACCAACAGTAAGGAGTGCAAGGGTTGGAGCCATAATAACCTGACAATATGCAGATGAGCGCAGAATGTGTGAGAATATGTGAGAATAAAATGTTTGAATATGTTGCTATGACAATCAATGTAAGGGACAAGTGCAGGGAAAAGAAGTAACATGAGCGCTAAGGAGAGATACAAAGACACACACCTCAAAATAGGTTTCATCTTGCTGGCGGTGTTGTTGTTGTTGTTGTTGGATGCAGAGCCGCCTGGGACCGTTGCTCCATTCCCTGAGGGGTTACTGGAGTTCATCTCAGCTGATTTCTGGAACACCTCGATGGTGGCCTTGGCTATGTTCTCTAGCAGAGAGTAGAGCTCCTATTGGAAAAGACATAAGGGGTAATCAAGGGATGATCAGATTCATTCAAACGCATTCAAAGCTGTGTTGATGCAGTCCATAATACCGTAAAATTACAGATCTAAAAATGTCTTACGCCAAAAAATATTGTTAGATGCTCTGAAAAACAAGTAGTGATGTAACTTACATTGTTGGTGCTCTGCTTGATCATCAGCTGCAGCTCCAGGGACGACTGTCTCATCGTCCATTGGTCCATGTTCTACAACAGGGACAGGATTACTGTTAGTCACATACATTCATTCCTTGTGTGTATTATCCAAAAGACAGTTGTCACCATGCACATTTGATGGGACTGGTAATACATGTCCTATACCCCTGCTTCAACCAGCAGAGGGCAGCAATACTTCACAGTCCCGGTCCAATAAAGAAATCTCCATAACAGAAGGTATGTACTGATCAAAATGTTTCAAAACAAGTATGATCACAAATGGCTATGGCTTAACCACTTCTTAAATCCACCTGTTTCATCTGTTTGAGCCACAAATTCTTCAGTAAGCCAAAGGAAAAGATTCTTCTCAAGCTCAAACGGACAAAAAAGTACTTTGTACTTCTCAGGCTCCATTTAAACACCATGTGAGTTTGTGAGTATTCTGGACCTGTAGTATGCGTTTGATGCGCTGCCTCTGGGGGTTGTCGCCATCATCACTGTCCAGCTGGCGGTGTGGATAGCAAATGAGCTGTAGAAGCCGCTGGGCCTGAATGTTGACCAGTACCGGGTCCTGGAGGGCACTGCTGTCCTCAGACAGAGACTTAAGACAGCGCTCTCCGACCCATTCCTGTAGCACAGATGGAGGGGAACACAGTTGGGGTGAGAAGGGAACAAGGAAAAGGCAAAAGTAGCAGAGGGGGAAATGTGAAAGTAGTCGGGAAATGACAGTTCCTAACGTGAGGGATTGAGTTACGGAATCTTGTTTGAAGTAACAGGGCTCCAGTGATACTGAAGCTTAAGCCCAAGTATCATGGAAACTCATGAGTCATGCAAAACAAGCTTAACCAAAGCCGGGCGGTGATGAAAACAGGGCAAGGGGTCACTTTTCCTCTCTCAGGAATAACAGCACATGCCACAGCAACACATTCTAAGGAGAAAATGTTTTTGAAGTCTCTTGAGACCCGAGGCCACGTCCAGCCATCTGGGCTACTGGCAACTCTCCTACTGGCCTTGGTGTCTGTGTGACATAAGCGGCATCTGCCGCTGAAAATGATCTCATTCACACTTCTTTTGCATCTTTGGCTGCATCCACAAGTATGTCAGAAAAGCAATCCTGCTTTTCTGACATAGGAAAGTGAGTAAAAAAGGAAGAGTGAAGGTTGTTCCTGTGTGCATTCCCATGCAAGCTCCTGACAGAGAAGACAACCATGTTAATAATACTTAACATGGAAAGGTAGCATGCAAGCATATCTCTAAGCAGTAGAAAGCAATTTCTGTCGGACTCTAACAGTTAGCTCACCACCTTCATTTTCAACCTTTTCCATTTCACACTAACAAACAAAGTCAAATCCTATAATGGTGGCTGTGATGGTGGACAACTTTACATTTAATTTCTTCTTTCATCTCATTCACCTCATTTCACATTATAGCCTCACCTGCTGGCAGATGCTCTTCAGCACATACTTTGCATATACATCCAAGCTGGCTGTTTCTATGGAGACAGTGCGCCCCCCAGATATGTCATCGAGGCCAGCAGGGTGCGACAGTCCTGAGCCCCTTAGCTCCGCATCACCTAAAATAACATGGAGAGAGGGAAGACAGTCATTTCTGTCCTCGACATGATGGAGTATTTTACGGTATGCTAATCTGCATCCATCTCATGTAGGAGGCAACTGACACCGAGGTTCATACAGGGGAATATCCTTTGGGCCGTCACCTTATCACATTATAAAAATCAGATGTGTATACATTCCGTGTTTAAAACAAGGGATTAAATAATACTCCAGACAGGGAGTGACATGATTTAAGGACTGAACATTCATACCAGGCAGAGCAGAGTTCGATCCAGCTCTCATCTTGAGCTCATTGATATGATAGCACTGCAAAAAGGCTTACCAAGCATAAAGACAGCCTTGAGGACAGCAAATACTGCTCCCACGACTATGCTGTTTTGAGAGGCAGCAAGAAGATGGCGATCACACGATGACCGGATACCAACTGAGGATTTATCTGCACAAAATCATACCATATCATCAGTATAAGACAAAAAGTGACAAATCTGCCAATTAGACAAGAGATACATGGACATGTATAGGAAGGTTTGTGTATGCTACCTGATTTAGCGCCGTCTTGGGGGACAGGGTTGCGCTGGGGCGTCTTGAAAAGGTGCAACAGAATCCTGCAGGTGAGTCTGGCTCCTGGCTCAGAGTCCTGCTCACTGCAGGCTGGAAGTGAGTTTGGATACATATACAACGGTCAAAGTTGAGTGTCCTCAGATCACACAACTGAGCTTCACATTTTTTTGCACAAGCTACACAATCTACAACATCAAAGTGACATCTAAATTTAAACCTTGTCCTAGATAGACTTCTAGACAGCCAGAATGAAGTGGCATTTTCATAGAGCTGATGTGAAAGAGGGAATGAGAACAAAGCATTTGCCACATAAGAGTGCTGTTGGCATTTGGCATGTGTAGTAGCGTAATAAAACGAGCCAAACTCAACCAAACAGCATGGCTGAATGGGGCTTTGTCTCCAAGCTGGGAGAAACAGATTAACAGTGGGGAGAGAGAGGCACTTCTCTGGCCAGTGCACAAAGCACACACAGGCTTCATGGACCCAGATCAAATGTGCTCTGTTTACTCCCCTCTCCTCCCCTCTCTGATAGAAGTAATGCATTATACAGCTTGGTATTCCTTCAAAGACCTACGAGACAAGCTGCAATATACTGCTAACTCATTTATAACAAGCCTAGGGCTGTGAGATTATATATAGATGCTTTGAAGGGGGCTGGCGTGGAAAACCATGGTACAGCCATATCACAGCGAGAAACAACTCAAATGAGGGCGTTACTGGAGAGGTTTAAAGGGGCAAGTCAGTCACAGCACTGTACGAGGATGGCAATGTGAGAACTGTTCTTCATTTTGAAATGGCTTCATTAATCTGCATAATTTGCAGATTAGGTTGCAGGATGCTTGAGAGAGTGAACACTTACCAGCGTTGAGGAGGGAGGGGATGGCCACACAGCGAACTAGGTCCTCTAGGAGTAGGCACTGTCTAGCAATGAGAATGGCTACGAAGGTTGCCAGGGAATCATGGAAGGACAAATCACTCACCTAAGGGATAGCAGTGCACAGAGATCAATTTTAGGATTTATTACTGTGAGACAAGAACACTAAGTCCACAAATGAGATAATGACTGAATATCAGAATTCACAAAAGATGGAGCTTTGGCAGGCAGGTAGGTGAGAGTAAACACATTTGGCTGATATTGTTATCCAGAGTGACAAACAATGAGTGCAACAGCAGAATAGCTTAAATCCTTCAACCCACACAAGCGACCAATAGTAACTAGAAATAACCGCCTCGCGGTTGTATGCCTCCGCCAATAAACTTTGTTTTATCATTGAAGGACAGTCTTTATTTATTGAACATATATAATTAATGTGATTATTAGGTCAACTTAGAGGATTTTGGTGTCTGCAAAAGTAAGTGACAGCACTTCCACCGTTTTTGTAGAATAACGCAAGATCGTTTTCTCAGCTACAGTTGTAAGCAAAACATTATGATGTCACAGTGAAGTTGACCTTTGAACTTTTGGATATAAAATGTCATCACTTCATCATTTTATCCTATTAGACATTTGTGTGAAATCTCGTCATAATTAGCGTATGAATTCTTGAGTTATGGCCAAAAACGTCTTTTGTGAGGTCACAGCGACCTTGACCTTTGACCACCAAATTCTAATCAGTTCATCCTTGAGTCCAAGTGGACGTTTGTGCCAGATGTAATTAAATTCCCTCCAGGCGTTCCTGAGATATCGCGTTCATGAGAATGGGACGGACGTGAGGTCACAGTGACCTTGACCTTTGACCACCAAAATCGAATCAGTTCATCCTTGAGTCCAAGTGGACGGACGTACGTACGTACGGACGGACAACCCGAAAAAATAATGCCTCCGGCCACGGCTGTCGCCGGCACGGAGGCATAAAAATCAATGCCACAGTGCTTAGAGAGAAGATGTAATAAATATTACTGTATGTGCAAAAGAGAAGTGCTAGATAAAGAATGTAAAAGCACTTACATCTACATTACACAGCAAGTCATTGAAGCCACAGTTGCCATTGTTGGAGGAGCAGCAGAGGGCCTTGAGGATGCCGAGCCACTCAGCACTCAGGGAACGACAGTAGGCTGTCAACTCTGCACACAGGATCCCGATGTCGTTCACCCTGAAAACACACATTTAATCACATGAGACAATAGTCTAAAAAAGAGCACAAAATGGTAGTACTCTGAGCCATAAATTGATGGTGCCTTTTGATGGAGAGGAAAGAAAGAAACACAATTGACCGACACAGATATAACAAAACTAACACACCTCTCAGGGTCTCGGTGGTCCACGCACACGTCCATGAGCACGTTGCAGACAAAGCTGTAGCGGTTGGCCGCGCTGTCGTTAAGGATCTTGCCCACCATGGAGTGGTTGAAGTTGTGGGCCGAAGGGTTGGCGATGGCCTCCATCATGAACACAGGATCCCACAGCATGTTGGAGTCTGACGGATCGATGTTGCAGTAGATGGAGTTCTTCACTTTGGAGCAGAACTCACTGAGAGAGAACGCAAAAGGGGAAAGGGAGCATTTCTCAGAGCTCAGTATGTGAGGACAAGGGGACGTGATCCTGATACACGAAAGGGAAAGACCATGAACTGCATACCTTGTTTATTCAAACCTCACACCAGGCATAATAGGCAACAAAACCTGCTTAGGTAGATCTGGTATAATGTGCAAAATGAAATTTCATTGAGCGCATAATTGTTGGATTTTTCTACTTAATATATGCAAGTAAAAGCACTTTTACAGCAAAAACATCTGTATTCAAATGTTATGAATGTGTATGAATGTCCAATGTATATTTTAAATATGTTAGATTTGGTATTTCAATACAGTAATAATATCATTATTCTACACATTCCTTCCTCCCAAAAAAGATTTGGATAAAGAAGATTCTACTGCAGCTATTAATGTGCTTTTCCATGTGATTTTGTCATGGCATAGTGAAGCATTGATTTTCAATTTTTTCTACCTGAAGATCTCTCCAAACTTGCTCTTGAGGTGACTGCAGGAGGTGTAGAGGTCGTACAGGTAGGCCAGGATACAGCGTTCTGCGGAGGAACAGTCTGCCGGGTTCACGCCCGATTTCACCACGATACGCAACCTGAGAACACGTTTACACACAGTCAGGATTCAACAACAACAATTCCCTCCTTACTCAGCTATCTAGATAGGGTTTTTTAATGTATAACCATCATTTAAATATTTTATTAAGCATATTTAAATTAGAAGCTTTATATAAGATATCTTTAGATACGACATTTCGCTGATGCTTTCATCCAGAACGACTTTCAATGAGTGCAACAGTAGAAGAAGCTTAAATTCCTAGATCACCCGCATAACAAAAAAACACTCGTAGGGAGTACAAGGGTCAGGGCCATAGTGCCCCGACAACATTCCTGTGACTACAGGGATCAGCATTTAAGAGAAAAGAACTGGGAAAAACAAGAAAACTGAAAGGCTCTGAGAGCACGATCCTCCACCAACGCTCAACAATTCTCCAACTTACAATTACACCCAAACACATCATTCCTGTCACTTACATTTTAAGTGAAATTGCTTTCTTGACTAAGCAAATATCCCCATAAAATTTGGAATCAACTCTCTATCTCCATTAGTTTAATAGTTACGGCTATGAAACGATAATCGTCTAATGGTGGAAATCCCAGATCTGGATCACCACCAAAATCTAAGCAATTGTTCCTTGGCCCAAGGCCTATCTGTCCACCACATTTCATGGAAACTTGTTCACAAGTTTTTGAGATATCCAGCTGACAGACAGACAAACAAACTAACAGGAGCAAAAACACAATCTCCTTGGTGGAGGTCATAGGAGTTAAGGAGAGAGAGAAGGGATTTTGTGAGAGTAAACAGAGTAAAGGAGAGTGGGCAGGATTCAGTGGGGGAACGGTGACGCAAGGTACTAATTAGCTAATAATTTTTGCATGTATTACATAAAATATTAGAGGTTTCTAAATGACATACCCATCAAAAACCTGTGCCGTCTGCTCAGGATTGAGGATGAGGCAGGAGTGGTACCTCCTCAGCACTGCAACAATACACAGACACAGGCCGGTGGTGTAGCTGCCGACCAGGCTGGACGACTTCAGCAGCAGCTCGGCTTCCACCAGGCTCAACTCATTCAGCAGCTGCAAAACACAATGCATCTTTCAAAAACAATAAATAAAAATCTGATTTGAAAGGCTGATTGGGAAAAATCTAGTGCCATAACAGCGAGAGAAAGAAAGTCAGGACTGCAAAATAGACAGATTAATCATGGAATGGGATTCTAGAAAAAAATATTGATGAGATGCCCACATTAAATGGCAACTGTGGTAAAGATCATACCTGAATAGCAAAGTCTATGAGGCCACTAATATTGAGGGAGTACTCCATGAGGTCAAAGATGAACTGTATGTGCTGGACAAGGGGCAGGTGATAGGACATCCCTAAGGCAAAGCTGGTGATCTGTTCCAGCACATTCCTGGACACCTGCACACACAAAATATCAGACATCAATAATATCATAATAAAATAGCAATGATTTTTGGTCTTGGTTATGACTCTACAAACACCTCTTTTGTGTATGGGCTGCAACAGAACATCATGCTGCCAAGCAGCAGAGCTCCAACACAGCCGGTCTACATTTATAATGAGCAGAAACATGCAGCAATGCCAGAATATTCAGCTTGCCAGCCACTGGAATTTTCTTGTTAGAGGGGGACAAACTGGACAGATGGAGGCATTACAATCAAAAGGTCATTTTAAAGGCCGTATCTTCCGCACCATTTACAGATTTTGGGGTATTCAAATTTTGTCCTTCAGTCAGGAAACTGGGTCCACATACCCCTCTTTTTTTCTTCTGTAAATCTATGCCATCAATCATCAGAATGGGCAATGATTTTCACCATTTCAATTTTTTGTTTAAGTTATTTTCCCAAGGCTTTTTCAATTTTGACCCATCAACACCAAACTTGTACACACCATTCCTACACCAAGATAGACAACTGTTCCATTAACCAGCCTTATTGAGTAAACAAAATGGCTTCCATTAACCAATGAACTTACAAGTGGGTGTGGCATATTAAAAACCATATATACATATTTACTACCATGACAGTCTGGTTATCAAATTTCTACAAATTAATCAAAAGCACAGTGAATATCAGCGCTTTCAATGTTTAGCCTTTCACAGTAATGTTAATATGAAGACAGATGCAAGCACCACCACAATGTCATTGGATAGATGTTCCTATCAGTGAAACTAGACTCAAATTCCTGAACACTCTCACATAGCTCTTGTCCTGTTTAGAGTCTTAAATCTTTAACAGTCCCACATAGCCTTGAACCCTGGACTCACTACTTGCAGCTATATTTAATTAAAAGCATTTCAACTGAAAATGAAATTGCACAGAGCTTTGAAATGCAAAGTGAATGCACGTTTCATATTTCAAATAAGCTATGGGCCAATATTTGAGTGTATTTCAGTTAAGCGCTATTTCATTCTCCTGAACAACCTCCATTACAGAGAAATCTAGATAAATAAGGCTCTACTGTATTTTACAAGGTACTGCCACTTGAGTGCATTATCCATTCAAATAGTATTCAAACACTGCAGAGCAGCAATCAATTTGCGTTGAAATTCCATTTAGATTCAAATGAGTCACCCTGGGAGGTAGCTGCTTCTAGGGTGCTAAAGTATTTCCATTAATAAACCCTATGGCCAGTCCCCAAACAATCAACTGATTCCTACATGCTCTGAAATGAGAAATAGGACATTTAAGCCTCAGGTTGTGTGGTCTAACCTGAGAGGTGACCTGGTGCTGGTCAAAGTGGGAGAGGTGCTGGAATTTGGAGAAGATATCCTCTGCAGTGGGAAAGGCCTCAGGCTTACTCCTCTTCCTCTTCTGTCCTTCCTCTCCTCCTACGTATGTGGGAATAGAGAGGGCAAGATAAAGAGAGGGAGCAACATCTCATAACTGGTCAGGGGTTTTTTTCCAGTCTGCTGAACAGGCCAGCCGTGAAATCGAGTTAAGCCAATGGTCTGTTATCTTTTTTCCAGGCTCCTTCGATTTGAAGCTTCAGTGCAAAGGACACTGCTATAAAGGCACTGAAAGGAAAGGGAAACAGTACTTTCCATTTAGGTGAAACACAATTGAGACTTGAAGGTCATGAGCTCACAGGAATGTGCTAAGGTGACACAAAACCACTTCAATCTATGTAATTATAACTTAAGTTATAACTTATCACCTTAGTTCACCTTAATAAGGTCACATGCATCCGAGATAAAATGGCTGTGAATAGATGACAGCTATTAGCATAGAAATTGGGTGCAATGAATATTGAGTGATGCAACCCCCTAGGGTCGATAAAGAAAGGAAAAGAAGCTTGTTCTCTAAAGAAGGGCAAAAGAAGTAAAGGGGGAAATAAATGAGGACTATTAATGACTATTGAACTTAGGAGAGTTATTATGAGGATCAGATAACAGCTGGAATAGCCACAGTGGGAAAGCAAGTAGTCGGCTTGCATCTGAACAATGTTTCACACATGCCAGCATGACAAAGCTTCTGCTTTCCAAACTGCTCTCTGGCAAAACATTATCTCTTGTGTATGATATATAAAGATTATTCTGCAAAGAGATGTCGGAAAATAACCACAGTCAATCCATTTGGGGACACATCAAGGCTTCACTCAAAGCCATTTCAAAGGCTCCATTCTCCACAAAAACCAGTCATCCCTAAAAATGAAAAGTAGCTGAAATAAAAGTTAAAGTATAATTTATTCTAAAATGGCAGTTGGCTGCCAGACAAACTGCAAGCCTGTAGTTAAGATAATGCAAAACAGAAGTAAATGGCAAATGTAGGATGTTAAGCCATCAGTCAAAAGGTGATAGAACGGAGGAACATGATTACCTGTCTCTGCTGTGCTTTTGCGGTTGAGCACCTTCAAGATGTCTTTGGTAATTTTCTTGATGGCGTGTCGTGCTTCGTCTCTCTGCTTTCCTACGCCATAGAGGACCACTAAGCGCTGGTTGCACTCGTGGCTGGCACTCTCCTCCTAGGAAAAGATAAGGAGGCCATCCTCATAAACTGGATGTATCCGACAAACTAGGCACTGTTCACAGAGTAAAGCTACACAAACAAAAATAAAAAACAGATCTGACTTTGCTAGGCTTCAGGGGGAAATCCAACAAAATGGACTAGATTATCCTACAATAATTTTCCCAAATGTGTTTTGAGTTCCGAGTTCTCAAGAGCAACGCAAAAGACATCTAACTGCATCGTCTGTGAGGGTTGGAAAAAGAATCCAAACATCAAGAGAACAAATCAATATTAACAACAAAACAAAAGAAATGGGAGATGTTTAATACTGGTAGGAGTGCATTATTGAAATTTGCTTTCAGCCATCTCAAATAATGCAATTTGTCATGGGAATGCCATGGATGTATTGTATTTTAAAACTCCAGACTATAGGCAATCTCACTCTAAAACTGAAGATTATTCTGCACAAAGATATTATGTGTCTTTTTATAGTGTATTAGTCATACGCTATATATGTATGAAGACTGAACAATCTTTCATTCTTTTCCAGACTTTTTGTCCAAATAGCAAACTTTTCCAGACTTGCCAATGACCTAATTAATCTTTTAGACTTTTCCAGACTTTCAACACATGTGTAGGACACCTGGATTGCATTCCCTTTTGATTTGAACTCATAAAATAAGCAAGAACATGGTAAATTCTAGGAACAGGTCTACTCTTGCAGGTAACAACCTGAAAGTGAATTGTGGTGGAATTCCTTTTTAAATGCTAAGCTGTGAGCGTGCTTACCTGAGGGATAGGGAAGTGAGTGGCATACTGAATGTGGCGGGGTTGCTCATACACTTGTGGGAAGGCAGGGTCCATGCCCTTGTCTTTACAAGCGGCCTTGCTGTCCTGCTCTGGGGCTGGCTTCTCAGGAGAGGGGCTCCCCTTGGACTCACAGTGCATTGGGGGAGAGAACATCTGCAAGGCAACAGGTGGCTAAAATGACTGAGGGCAACGGCACAAGAACAATGCAGGAATTTTCAAGAAAGTAGTGCTGCATACTGTTGGAGAGTACTTATGGAAGTGCTGCTCATTAAAGATACCTCTTGACTCCACACAATATTTGTGTGTGCATCATGAAAGACAAAAAAAAAGAAAAGAAGATAAATAGTGTGTCTACCTCGTCGAAATTAGCACTGGAATTGTGATCGATCTCCATTGACTCCGACAGGCCGGTATCCTGTTGAACAAACAATATTACATATATTATATCATATTACCTTTTTAAACCAAGCGGTTACATTGTACATTTCTTAAAAATGAAGAGTTGCTGCACACTCCTGCTCTGATAAAGGAAGTATCTTATTTCTTCGTTAAAAACCAACATTTCAACAAGAAATCATCAGAGTACCGTGGTCTTTAACTAATAAATAATTCCTCTGCTGTCCTTGGCCAGCACCTCACCAACACTGGCGTGCGTTTTCACAGTTGTTTGAAACATTGTATATTTCCACATATGACTCATCATAATCTACAAAAACAGTAACAGATGCCTCCAACATGCCTCCATCTTGACACTGCTGCCTGCGTCCTGCTCCTTGCGCTCTGACTCATCGGAGGGCTCGTCGCTGGGGGAGCGCGGGCGGGGCAGGTGGGAGTCGGAGGCCAGGTCGCCGCGGGAAATGAGTGTGCACATGTAGATGTTGTGGGAAAAGACGTCATGGCGGATGAGCTCACAAAAGAGTAGCACGAGGTTGGAGAACTCCACTCTTTCGCTCTCGTTCCCTGGCTCGGCTACAGAGGGAACAAAGGGATTTAATAACCTTGTGTCTAAATCCATCTGCCCTGATATCTAATCTGCACATCTGCCGTCCGTCATCCTTATATTTCAATTTGGTGGAGCGAACAATTACAAGTTTGTCTCGCCTACATTTAGCTACTTCTGTCAACCAGAGCACCTTGTAACAGGTACTGTACAATAAGCGTTATTTCCTAAATTGACAACATTACAAGCAACCAACGGGAAGTACAAGGGTTAGTACAACAGTGTCCAATAGAACATCTGAAGAAAATATTCCAGTGTTCCTGGCAAATTCATGTACAATAAAGAAGTACTGGGTAAAGAAATAACAGCCAGGCAGAGGGAGGATTTAGCTTAACTTCAATATAAGCTCAAGAAAAGTTTGACACTTTTGAGAATCACATAAGTGATACAAGAGAAACGGAGCCCCAGTAAATGTAAAGAAAGAGACTCACTCAGTATAGGGGCCTGAGTGTCTAGAAACTGTAGCAGAACATCCTGAAAGACTGGTAGTGTGGCTGCTGAGAGGGAGCCGGATGACACAGAGCCCTTCTCATCCACCACCTCCGACTCGCCACACCTCTGCAAACAAATACACACACACATATATATATATACTGTATATATACACCCACACATACCCACAAATACAGTGTGTGAAACACTTAGAGCAAGCAAACAGGCTTTGAGTGATAACTGTATAACACTGATTTACAACCTTCCATTATTTGAAATGTTAATTTGATTTTACAGCTAGAATGCAGAAGTCACAAAAGATGACAAAAAAGCCTTATAAATCATGCAGTGGGAATATTTCAAACGTTATCACAATGTTGAGGGGCACAATGGGTCTTTAGCAGCATCACAGCAGTGGCAGAGCAATTCATGCATGCCAATAGGTCATGTGGTAGAAAGGAAAATGAGCGAGCAGGCGACAGAGAGGGAGTGAGCACAAGAGAATACAGCGCTCTAGAGTGTGTCCACTTGGTCACTTTTAAATATTTTCCCCCCACATTTGTGCCAGTACAAAAAGAAAAAACAGTCAAGTCTCTGGAATTTTGACTCCTAATTTTCCTTCAGAAAAAGAGTAACTAAAGTAGTGTGTGGCAGCATGTGGGGGTTGAGCGTTGGTCAGGACGAGCAGAGAGCCAGCAGCTGTCCCGGCCGGCCAATGAGAGGCACCTACGCCTAAGCAACTACCGCGTATATGTGGATGTGTTTCAGTAGGCTGGTGGCCTGGCTGTGTCGAACTTTCCACTACTGCCTGAAAAGGCTATTCAGTTACAAAGACTGTTGGGACTTAACCCCAAGAGGGGGAAAAGTAATTCTAGTAATTCTGTGGCACGCATATTGAGCTATATGAAGTTTGTTTGTTGCCAAAGTAAAATATGGAAAAGGACTGGAAATCTCCAGTGTGCTTCCTGTCCTTCCTCCAGTTCAGAGACTTCACCAACTGTCACGCAATGATTTGTGTTTTCTAAGCTATTAAAGAATGTAGGCCATTTCTGGTCAATGTCTGGTCAGAAGTGGTGTCATTCTGCCCTCACCTAAAACCCAAAGTCTCTCTCTAGGTGATCAGATTTTTTGGAAACTGTCCGATGGATGCAATTTGGCCAGATAATGGATTCAAACTAGTATTTGTTAGGAAAATCATTGGATCAAAGATGTTTTACTTTGTCACGGTTCAGATAAAGCCTATACACGAAGGGCCTGAATGTAATAATCACAAAGTAGGAAAAAACAGGACCAGCTAGAAGAGACATGTGGATAGCTTGCTTTAGTATTTAAGAAATATTTCCTGGCTCTCACTGACAGCGGTAGCCATCTGTGTCCAGTAGCCTATCATTTTGTTTTACACTCAAGTACTTCTGACTCAATTGCTGATTCAGTTCATGCACACATTGACCTGTTGATTTGTAAAATATACACTAAAGTGCTATGCAATACACTGAGCCTGATTTCATTAGTGTGTGTGTGTGTGTGTGTGTGTGTGTGTGTGTGTGGAGGGGGGGTGGGTCTCTCACCTCTGCCTCTATTTCAGCCTGTCTCTTCTCCAGTAGCTTGGCAACCACCATGGCCCTGTGTCTGCCAGAACGCTTACAGCACACTGCCCATTCACAAAGCAGGGTCACCACCGCATCATCATCTGGTGACATCTGGACACAAGCATGAGTTATGAGACAATATGGCTAAAAATACAATCTGCGTGTCTCCACCTTTTGTAATTTGATAATAGGAAATCATCATGTGGCATTCAGCAAAGGAGCTAGCATCTAAATTACCACGTATTACAGTAAGGAAAGTTTTTCTCTTGGTCCACTTTTCAGTCAAAGGTTGCTAAGACATTAAAATAAAACACACTAACGATTCAGTCTGGTTCCGGCAAAAAAAAGGTCATCTTCAGTGCTGACAGTATGTGTTTGACCTTTGTAAGCCTCTTGTTCACTTTTAACATTTGGCCATATCATATCTTATTTAAAAGCTTTAAAGTTTTCGCCCTTTTAAGCATGATAAAATGAGAGACACTAGAGGGAAAGGGCGAGAACCCACTTTGATCAACCCTTACCTCATGGCCGTCTTTACTCTGGCCTGAGCCAAATATTCGGTTGTAGAGAGAGTCCAGTGAGTTGCTGAAGTCAGACTTCTCAAAGCTGTGGTTGTCTAAAACCTCCAGGGTGTGGAGAACCCTCCCGATAGTGAATCCTGCGGACAGATCACAGAGAACAATTGTCTCAGAGATACAAACATCGATCCAATTATGCATACAAAAACCTGTTCACAAAGAGCTGAGAATGTTACTTGATAGCTTGTGAGGGCGTCTGCAGCAGATGAAGTTTTTTTTGATTCGTTTTCTTACCAGCTGTGGTCTCCTGGCACTTATCAAACGACCACCTGAACTCCACAGCCTGCCCTCTCTCCTTGATTTGCTCCTCAATTTCTCGCACCTTTGCACGGACCTGAAGTGGAGGAACAAGTGAAAAGGTACTTTTATCATCTGGCAAGAAAACAAAAACTAAAGAAACATCCAACAACAAATGAGAAAACATCCAAGATCTTTTCTAGGCTGTGCTCACACATTTACAGGAAGTCTTGGAATAAATTAAGAAGAAAACTATATGAACACCGATAGCAGTACCTGCTGTGTAAAGGCAGTGTTGCCCCCTGGCATTGGTAAGTTGGAAGGGGCGATGGGCAGGAGGTCCAGAGGGGAGCCGGTCTTGTTCCTGCTGTCTGTTAGAGAGTAGTGCCACACCAAAGCACTGGGGCAGCACAACACTATGCTCTGAAGCAGCAATAACAATGACAAAGATAAGAGGGGAAAGAAATGTCAGAATTAATGAGCGAAACACTCTACTTCTATCTTGACATTTTCAAAAGCTGATCATTTATCAAAGCATGGAGAGTTCTGACTTAAGAGATATTCCACATATCAGTCAGTGAATCTCAATAATATCTAAAAAAGCATTTTCTACAGCGTGTGTAATACCTGTAACATGCAGCTGAGCCCAAACACCAGAGGCCTGTGCTGGGGACAGATGTAGAAGTCTGTGAACGGTGTCTGGGGCTGGTTTCCTCCTGCGGGCTGGGAGGTCGGTGTGGGGGGCAGGGCGTTCCCCGGCTGTGCCAAGATACCGTGGGCCGGGTGCCCTCCTGTGCCAGGGCCCAGGCTCCCGTCGCTTAGCAGCAAGTTGAGGCGGCGTGTGCAGAAGTAAGCCAGTCTCCGAGACAAGTAAGCCGACTGCACAAACTCCCCTGAGTACTGTGGGACGGGCAAGATTGACAAGATTACAACCAGTTAGCTTCACAGCTAGGTACACAATGATGGACTGCTCTAATTGACCTGCTCAACTGTTGTTAACTGTGGTCAACTGTAAAAGACTATGAGCAGGGCAGCAGCCAGACATGAATATGTATAACTGTGTGCAGCTGAATGAATGTTAAGCAGGACATTGCTGAAAAACAGCATGCACATTCACCAAACCTGATACATCAGTGTGTGAGCAGCGATGTGAGACAGGTAGAGAGATGCTGAAGTGATAGTGGATGGTAGGGATGGGACAATATGCTTATCTCACGATACGATTCTATACACGAGCTGGGGTTCAGGATTCGATAGAACCACGATACGAAATAAATAAAAGTTCAATGACTTGTGCAGTATTATGTTTATTTCCGAGCCACAAATCTTTCTAGCAATGGCATCGTCTTGCTAGAATGTCAACAACAATTTAAAAATGTCATTATGAAGTGCAAATAGTGTAATTTCACGGTAGAGCTTGTGAAATTGTGATGGGCAAGCCATCTCATTTGTGATTACTACAGCAGAGTAGTTCATTTTTCTGCCCCACGATATGTATTGGCACATTTTTGTACTGTGATATATTGAATTTCGATATACTGTCCCATCCCTAGTGGATGGATAGATGGATATAGCCTACCTGTAGTAAAAGGGGCAGCAGCAGTCTGAGAAGTTCATCTTCCCCAGGTCGGACCTTCTCAAAGCACTCCAGCACCCATGTCAGGAACTCGTGTCTGTCAAGCATGCCGTCCTGAACACACAAACAATACACAATCACATCTTTATATCATGTTGGTCTTCAACAAAGTGACCACTGTAATTGTGGTATTCTAGGATTTTAACATACAGTGATTTCCATTTCAGAACTTGTTTCGCATTACACATGTAAAAATGAGCTTCCTCCCACTGGCAAGAACAGCACAGCAGCACTTTTATGAGAAGCAAAGCGGAGGACCAGGAATCAAGTGAGTCAAGCAGCCAGAAGTGTACTTTAGAGACTGAACTGACCTGAAACATGAACATGGCTAGCTTCTCGTTGTATTCCCACTGCTTCATGGCTGTCTCCACCTCAGCAGGGGTGGCTGGCAGGGGCGAGCCGCAGCCTTGGCTGGAAGACTGCCTGTAAAACTCAGCCACCTTCTGGAGCTGCTCCCACAGGTACTTAGTGATGATCTGGGTCCACTCTACACACACAGACACACACAAATGCATTTTCAAGGCACGGAGTGCTCTGATGAATGGCTGCACATTCTAGTGAAAGCAATCGCATCGCTTCCCATGGCAGTGAACATATTCATTTTTTTGTTCATCATACAAAAAATAGGAAACAGGCTTCAAAACAAATCAATGAAGGTTTCCTTAAAGTGGCTGCTAATAATTACGTTGTTTGCTTACCTATACAGGGATCAATCACATGTCTCTTTTTAACTTTAGTTTCTGTAATGGCAGCATGATATGCACAGGTCATCTTGATCATCCATGCTGAACGCATGACGGGGACTGAGTACTTGGCCAAGTATCCAAAAACCTCTTCCTTTTTGCTGAAGATTGGAACCTGTAACAAAGATTTTAATAGCATCAGTGATGAGTGAAACAATGCATACATTACGTGCACATAGAATATTTTTCAGAACAGCACAAAAACCATGAACCAAAATAAATGAAATGGAGATTACACCCTTGTTTCTCATCATGACAAACTATAAATTACTAATGCTCTGAGACTGAAAATGTGTAAAGAAGAGTGAGACTGAAGGTGGCAACATAATTAGCAAGTAATTTGCAGGGAAATGTGTTTTTATTAAGTTATGGTAAACAGTTAAAAACACAGAAACAGTACATTTAACTCAAAGTAATTTATTCAGAATTCGTTCTGATGAACATGACAAGAACAGTATAACATGGTACTCTTAAAACACTCCTTTCCAACCAGTTGACTATTTAGTGTACAAATAAGATAGGAATAGTGCTGAAATGTGCAAAATAAAAAATAAAAAGGTGAACTTAATGCATACAAGTCCAAAAATAATGTAAACACCAGCTCCAGAAATTCCTGTTTTGCAAAGTAGGTTACAGGAAAACACACACATTTTAGCTTGATGTGGATTTGCTTGCCAACACTGCCTGCTCTGTTTCAAACATTCATTTTTGGATGTTAAACTTGCAGCAATGCTCTGGAGGCAGCATGCGCATGAAGCCAGCTATATGCTGCACATAACAATCAAACAGATCTACTGGTTTTAACTCTATTCTCCGCTTATCAGGGGCCGCAAAAATGTAGACTATGTCAGAATCCTTTGTATTTTCCTGGTGTTTTCTTTTTCTTCCCTGGTCTGGCCAATTGGCAGAAGGAGATGGAGAAGAAGAGCCTTTGCAAAACTGAGCTAACAAAGTCATCAGCACAGACAGGTGGAAACGTGATGTCAACAGATATGGTAGATGCAGATGAAGAATCTGAGATTTGGCTTTGAGAAAGGCTCAGCGGTGTCATCCCCCTGTATAATGAGAAGAAGAAATTGGTTATGGCAGTCAGAAACAAAACAGAAATACTAAACACACACTACAATGTAAAAGTAAATGTTAAAGGATTGACACAGTTAAGAATAGAAAGCGAGCCTGAGTATATAGCCTTATGTAGCCTGTTGTATTCAAAATTCAAGAGTCATTTACTGGCACTTGTTAGAAGAGATTTGTTGTGTGAGAGCATAATAACTCACCAGACAAACAATCTACAGCCAATGTGTTTAGGTCAATATTACACAGGCCTAAACAAGACAAGCAATAGAGCTGATCTATGCACAAGCGCCACTTGGTTATAGTACTGGGTGAAAAAAAAGAGCTTAACTTACCTCTTCAAAATTGTCTCCATGTTGCAATGTTGAACAAATGGAGTCATCCGGTAGAGTACTATGTACAATTTAGGGACTGTTTCATCACCACTTCCATCCCCACTGTTGCCCTTCATTCTCTTCTTGGCTTTCACAAAACCGGCACATACATTTTGCCAAGTGGTCTTGCACAATTTGGGATCATCCACAACTTGTTGGAGACTTCTCCCCAGGAATTTTATACAATCTCGCCGTCTTTACAATCCCTTCTTGATCGGTCATAAACGTGCAGATGTCCTCTTAACAACCTCAGCAAGCCTAGCCTCAAAACGGTTTATTAATCATTAAGAGTTGACGACGAGATGTTAGCATGGAGATGTAAACAACGGCAATCAACCGGGGGAAAAAATGGAAGCGCTTTCCCACAAGGTAACACAACCAATTATGTGATATTTTAGACCAACTGTAGACAATCACACACTGGGGACTCGCAAGCGAAGAATTCCTCTAGCTTGGCCAGCAAGCCTGTGAAAACTGTGGAGGCCAAAGCCAATGCGGCGCTTCGTTTTCTCCACAAACGTGTCCTTTTGTTCGTACAAACCAGGTGAATTTTGTTTGTGCGATAAATATACTGCCAGCTTGACTAATGTGAAGAGAATTTGCATGAGTAAAGAAGGAGCTGTTCCACAGTCTTACCTTTTTTGCCAGCTGTGTTAGGGGTTTAGTCCCAGCTAAATCGGTGAACCAGTTGTTGATGGAGCTCTGTGACCTTGCCGTGACGAGCCAGAAGTTATCCTTCTGGTTGACCTGTGGCTTACGCTTCCCTGTGTCTGGGAATGTGTTGTAACGCAGCTTCTCAGCGATGATGCTGCTGAAATTTGAACTGATCTGTGAAGCATTGAGGGAAACATTGCGGTGAAACATCTATCATGGCCAAATCAAACAAAACCATTCATACAAAAATGCAAAACATATGGTGTTAAGAGGAAACTGATTTAAAAGGGACTAATTACCTTTGAAGGGTTGAAGTTGACATTTTTTGCACTGCCATGTTCGTCACCAGACACAGCGGGTTGATTATTGAATCCTTGCTTCACGTTCAATGCAGTCAATTCATCCTGAAATGAAAATGATTTTCATTACATATGGATAGCATATTAAAACATGCATGAGAATTTCTTATTGCTAAACTATAAAACCCAGCCAATCTGTTTCCAAACCAAATAAAAAAAAAGAGGTGGTGAATAAAAGAGGTGAAAATAAGTAGTTTGAGAAAGCCGAGTGATGTGCTATCCCACTGTTAATGTGCATTTTGATAATGGCACAGCAACTTTGACAGAAAAGCCCTTCAGGTATGCAGCTGCAGTCAGTTTTCCATCAAAGCTAGGCAACCGCATCAACTCAATAACAGATTATCTGAAGTTAATAATAGATCAGGGGCCAACAGTAATACTCAACTGGGCCAAGCTACAGTTAAATGACATTAGAATGCTAGAATAGAGATCATGTGAAAATTGCGACACAGGTAGTTTAGCTAAAATTATGGCTCGCAACCCATGTAGGTTAGCTGTGCCAGTTTAGCTAACGTTAACTAGGTACGCCGGATCAAAACATCAAGCTAACTAACGTTAACTAGTCACGCACTACCAGGCACGGCAGAGCGAACCAAAGAGGCAACGCATATTATTTTCCATCACGAACACAAAACGATGCAGCTTATACCAAACTAGCATTCAGCAGCCGATGAGCTAGCTAACTCTGGTTGCTAGCTAACCGGTTGTTTTCGAAGTAAGCTGGCGAGATGGCTAACAAACTGACAACTAGGTGCTGTTCATTGTTATTGCTAGGCCCCAATCGTCTGGAGGGCTTGCTAAACAGGCTAGCTAGCTTGCATAGCAACTTGGCTTGGAGATTCCTTCCCCAAAAAGATATTATTGTCGTTTTAGGTTACACATTCCAAAACCTGACCTCTTTTTGCTTTGGATCTTGCGGATAAACGTCCGGAGGACCAAGCCGGGGCCGCTTTAGGGGCCGGTGTTCGTAACTTAGGATCCCGAAAGCAGCCATCATCCAGCGGCATCACAGCCAAGGCTTTCCTCTCCAGCAGCTTGAACCTAGCTACAACAACGAAACACACTTCCGGTCAAATTTTGCTCTCGAACTTCAAACTAAAAGCCCTCAAGTCCTAAATGTTAAAATGTATAAACTTTGTCTTTCTAGAAAACATCTGAAAATGTATATGACATGGGAAAACTCCATCAGCATAAAATGCAATGTTTCGGCAAAAGAATGAAAAACAGTAACATTAACAAATAATGAATAATATTGTAATAACACTGTAATAATAATAAGTGGTATTAGTGTTTCACAGCAAACTATAAATTGTGAAATTGATATTAAGTTGAATGAGCCGTAAAAAAAAAAATGTTTTGTATAGTTGTCAAAGCCTGGAACACTTTATTTTTTCCTGGGTTAATGGGTTGGTCTAGAAATGCTCTGTTATGGGTATATATTTAGCATTGTGTGCAGCATCCATACAGAGCCCAGAGGAAGAGAATTACCACTCTTCTCTCCAGAAAACAACAAATCACACCCCCTTGATATGTGGGAGAAACTGAATGATTCCAGTCCCATACTTTGGCTCCTATGGAGAAGGAAGGAAGGAAGCAAGGAAAGAAGGGGGGAAGGAAGGAAAGAAGGAAATGAGTCCCAGAATATTTGTAAATGTTAACACCACTGCTTCCAATTCAGACACAAATCGAACAAGACCGGTAGATAGGAAATATAGTTGATACATGTTTGTGACAAACAAATGAGCAGACAAACAAATTCAAACAGTCAAAATGAAAGCAACACACACACCTCTCACAAACACACGCACAATCACATGCGTACAAGGTCCACTATCTGTGCTTGCAATTACTAATCAATACTTGATAAGAGTAGGCTAAGTATTGATTTCTAAGTGCAAAACGTCCAGTTACAGTTGTTTTTTTTATGTAGCCTACACAACAATTGTTTTGCATTCACCCCCACCCTCCCTCCGTCCCTCCCTCACACACACACACACACACACACACACACAAAGATAATTTCTGTTTGTGCAGTACTTTGATTTGTAGAATAATAAGCTGACCAGTTTCCACACACAGTATACATAATGGCCTGGTAGCAGTACAGTGTCAACTGTAGAGTGGGTGTCATCGGGAGCTCGTTATCAATATTCAGTCCACAGTCAGGATCCAGCTGAGCTTCAGTCACATCATGGACGTTGTGGTGTTTCTCCTTTGCATTGCAGTTGATCTCAGTGATGAAACCAGCAAACTTCTTGGCCTTCTGCTTTACTCACATATTACAGTGCAGGGGGGTATGTTGTCTGCATAGTATTGCTGGCCTATTTCACTTAGTTTGATTAGACTATGTTGACAAGTCTGTAAGTATGTTAGACTAGACTGAGTCTACTGGAAGGGCTAGCCTGCTTATAAATTATTCCAAATGATTATCAATCGACGACTTCTCATGCAAGATCTCAGACAACTGAGCATCAGCTTGTATAAAAATATCTTTATTGAAAAAGATTTTTTATAACAAAAATCAAACATTTACAAATAAAATATATTGCAAAATTACAATCTCAAGTGTTGTACAAAGGCAATCTTGACAAGTCATTGCAATATCATTGCAAAAGAAAGATATTGCACTCCTCATGATCGATCAACATGCGTGTGATTATAAGGCAGATGTTTACAATCCCCAGCTTTGTAAAAACACAGATTTTGAAAACAGCTGTTGATGTTGATCAATTTTAGCTTTTTGTTGAAATGATCTACTGTAACATTTGTTTTACAGCCTCAACGTAGGCTACCTGATCTTCCATTTCACCTATATCACCTGTTATAACATACACCCAAAATTACATAGATACTACAGACATTGCTGTAATATAAAATGTGCAGATTTCAAACTCCAGCATTTGGATTTAGAGGGAACATTTGTTCATTCTAAAATAAAATACTTGCATGCCATCTAAAAAAAAAAAGAATGCAAACACCACTACGTCCATTATATGACCTGTAAATGTTGAGGGCTGGAGGCACATACTGCATCTGCAATAATTCACTGAAATTATTGAACCATAAAAGTGAATGAACTAGGTATATCAAGCAGAAAATTCAATGATAAAATTGAACGACTCTGCATTTTTCAAACAGTGCCTCAGTGGAATGGTTACTAAGTTGTTGTTTTTTTGAGGTACGGTGTATTGACTGATTAATACTTACAATCAAACGTATCAATAATGTTATAAAATATAAACCTTAGTCATTAATCTGGTCAACACTGTCATGGGGGCAGTAAGCCACCATTCTCTACTTATCTGTACATTTCTACACTGTGCAGTTCTTGGTTAATGAAATAAAATGTTTATACAAATTCTGACAGTCTCATTGTCATTAGCCTACCTCCTGGAGATAGGGGAAAAAGAAACACCACATACACTTCCATGCATCTCCATGAAATATAAAGTGCCATTGTTAGAGTCGTTGCTCCATTTTGCTTGCAGATAATTCTTTGGCCTCCAAGAAATGAACTCCTGCGACACAGCAGCAAAGAAAAGGAGGCTATTGTGTCTTTCTTTGCATAGTTAGATTTTTCCATTTTAGTTGGGTCCCTCAGAAACGTGGTCACCAAGTCTTTGGTTTTGAAATGAACAGACATTGTTTGTTACACATAGCAGCCTCTGCATCAGCCTCTGTATTTGTTAACAGAACACTTTCACTCCGTGGCAGGATTGGGTTGATTTTGTTTTCTTTTTTTGTGCAACTCAGGTATTCTGCTGTATTTTTGCATCGTGTCACGGTACACATCATGAGTTCAGCTCTGATCCAGTTTGGTGTCTGATGCTTCTATCATGGCTCTGAATCTGGAGTTTTCATCTGCCAGCAAGGCAGCGGGACTGTCAAACTCCAAAATCTGTGAGGATGAAAAGGATGAAACAAATGATGAATAAATGCATTCAATAGCATGCCAGCTACAATATCAGAAGTACCATGTGCTCGGTCAATGAGTTTGTGTGAGGAAAAGAATCATCAAGGCGTATTCTATTATGTGCCACATCAATATTGCAACTTAAGTTTATTCCCTTGGGAAGCATATGAAAAGCATTTAAACGTCTCGTTACACCTTGGTGAATGACAAAAGTTTATGTAACCGATGGTCACTGGTCGCTAATAAACATTTACTGTTGACCTGGCTCGAAATGTGAACCTTTTTTTGGGGGCATTTCTGCTTTATCGGACAGCTTACTGTGGAGAGAGACTAAGAGACGAGAGAGAGAGAGAGAGAGAGAGGGAGAGAGAGAGAGAGAGAGAGAGAGAGAGAGAGAGCGAGAGAGAGAGAGAGAGAGGGAGACAATAGAATAGGAGAGAGAGAGAGAGAGAGAGAGAGAGAGAGAGAGAGAGAGAGAGAGAGAGGAGACGAGAATAGAAGAAAGAGAGAGAGAGAGAGAGAGAGAGAGAGAGAGAGACATGCAACAAAAGTCCTGAGCTGCATTCAAACCCAGGGTGTTGCAGGTACACGGTCTGTGCCAGCTAAGCCACCAGGACGCCCCTGACCATGAAAGATTAATATTTGCTGTCTAACACAATCCATCACTAGCACAGGACCCAATTAAAATGGGAAAGCTGGGTATATTTAATAATAATATAATGTAATACTGTATTGATCCCTATATGGAAATTCTCTTTTTACTTGCCCCCTTCTACAAAGGTCAGGATCAGATACAGAACAGCTACAACTTAGGAGTAAGTTGGAGTAAGTTCACACCATGGAGCCATATTTTGATGTATCTACCAAGTTACACTTACCCCTCTACACTCCACATATCACTGCATCCCCAGCTGGAGAGGAGGACTCAACTATATTATCAGGGCTAATAGGAACCACTATTACTGACAATCACTGGTAGGCACTTCATGTTCTTGCCTGAGCGGTCAGCCTGACCACAAGACCTCCAAAGTTAAGTGTGCACTGTCTTATCCAATCTGTCACTGGAAAAGGACCCAATTGAAATGGCGAAGCAGGGGTATTTCAACTCAGGAGTGGGTTTACACCCAGGGGCCAAATCCTGCAGCATGTTACACTAACACCCACCTGGCCGCTGTCCAGGACCATGACCCTGCTGCAGCTCATCACTGTGTTGAGACGGTGGGCAATGATGAGAGTGGTGCAGCTGCCAAACGCGTTGCGAATGGTCTCCTGGATCAGACGGTCTGTCTCAGTGTCAATGGCGGCCGTTGCCTCGTCCAATAGAAGAATCTATAAAACAGCAGATTTTACAGAAAGTCAACTATAAAGTCAAATATAAAAAGCCAAATATAAATAAAATATAAATAATATCACAATTTGCATACTAGATAATGTAAGACAACAAAGGGCAAGATGAGAGAATTAACTGTCACAAAGAAAATTTGTCTTGAGTTTATAGTGCCTGTGCCTGCTGTATACTATATATTGATGTCTTTAATATTATTCTAAAATGTGGAAAATAGTAAAAAATATAGCAAAATGTGGTGTATCCAAACTTTTGACTGGTAGTGTAAAGTACTTGATCAAAAGCATACACACATCATGTGCTGTTGATCCACAGTTGACACCAAACAGTTCATGAGATGAAGTTACAATGTAAGCCACTGGGTGGCAATGTTATGCCATACAGTCAGCACACACTTATAAGTGAATGATATGGAAAAGCTCTGTATTCCCATTCTAAAATTAAAGACAAACTCTTGCGCGAGCAGCTATCATCACCCATCCAAAAACAATGTTCCACGGACTGTAAATGTGAAATAGCGGTATTATACAATCAGTACCTTGCTGTGCCTCAGCAGGGCTCTGGCCACACAGAGTAGCTGTCGCTCTCCCACTGAGAAGTTCTCACCGTTCTCCGTTACCTCTGAGTGGAGGGAGTGAGGCAGCTGGCTGACCTGAGGAAAGTCAACGAGGTGCATAGAGTTATGAGAAACAGCTGTAATGGGCTTATTCTATTAAAGTAATGAATTATTTATCACAACTATGTAGTATTGACAATGTTTAACCAACTTTCCACCTACCATCTCTTTTATATGAGTCTTCTCAAGTGCTTCCCATATCTGGGAATCAGAGTATTGATCCCATGGGTCTAAATTGGTCCTATTGGGAAAGAAACCATAATCATGATCTTTTTCAAACTGCATTAAAAGCTACATTATGCAACTTTTTCGCCTTAAGACAAGAAGTGTATTGTTAGTCCTGCCCTCCTCCCCCTCTGTTGGTCAAGTTCACGCCCTAAAACTTGTCACTCATCTTGATGAGCTGTCTGCTTCCTTGCCTGAGGCTGAGGTAACCGGCATCTGTAAAGCTATTACAGCCATTGAAGAGGCAGACGGTGAATGCAGGCAATCTGCAATTTAAATAAAATCAATGCCCACCCATGTTTATCTGCCACACATTTAGCTTAGCTGTTCTTTTGTTTCTTACTGCATTCCACCATTGTTGTTGTTGCTATGATTTCCCTCCCTGAGGCCGCTAGCCTCACATTGATAGCCACAACCAGCTCACTGCTGACCACGCCCATCAGACACTCGACCATAGCATCATATATACTGTATATGCCCCAAAGCATCTCAAACATCAATGTACAAACAGGGTCACAGACACAGACTGCTAATGTATATTATATCCTATTTATTTATTGTTATTGAAAAAAGTTGCACATTGTAGCTTAAAACAGGCAAGTGGGCTGGGAGCACATCCCTATTTGCAGCATTGACCTGGGGAGTAATTGCATTAGAAGGGAGGGTTACACACATACAAACGTTTATACACCTGGGAGCTGCCCACTTCAACCACATTCCTGTACTGCTGAACTCTGAGCATCTCCACCGGAGCGGTCGCTTAAGTGCACTTAAACGGTAATTGCTGAGGGACGGGGGTTCTAATTTTCTAAAGCCAGAAGAGTACATACGTTACTGTTCTGCAATGCCTGTTAAATACATGCATTAGTTAAATACTAATTATCAGTGGATTACCTGATGGTGCCTATGAAGAGTACAGGCTCTTGGGGGATGATGGCTAGCTTGCTCCGCAGGTCATCCAGACCAATCTGGGCAATATTGATTCCGTCAATGGTAATGGAGCCTCCTGTCAGCTCCACAAGCCTGAACAGAGCTACGCCTAGAGACGACTTTCCTGTAAACACGTGGGAAAAAAGATGCTGTGTGAATGAATATAGTAAGATTACTTAAAAGAAACTAAGCAAACGGAAAGAACAAATAGAGTCTTCTCTGACAGTCTGTGCTGAAAATCTGGAATTCATGCAAAACTGTAATTTCATGTGATTAATTTACAATGACTTGACAGAGTGAACTGTTGAGGCATCCATTCTTGGTAGAGGAGACAGCAGATGAATTGTATTGTATTGTATTGTATTGTATTGTATTGTATTGTATTGTATTGTATTGTATTAGATGTACCAGTTGAAAGAGAGATGTAAAGGGAGACTGAAAAAGCTACCAGCTGGGGTGAAAAAAAGGTTCGTACCTGACCCTGTACGCCCGACAATACCGATGGTCTCTTCAGGCAGGATGTTGAAGGACAGCTTCTTGAGCACCAGTGGCAGATCGTCACGGTAACGCATCTCCACATCCTGGAAGGTGATCCTTCCCTGCTGAGGCCAGGCGAGGGCAGGAGCGGATGTCCCGGGACTTCGTCTGGGCGCTTCGCTCTCCAGACGCTGAGATAAGGAGTGGTGATGGAATCTGGTATTAATCTCTGTATCTCTGCGGAGGTGTAAGCCCCCTGCCTCACTTGTGGTGTAATTCATAGATTTTTCTCTCTAGGAGCTTTTCTTGGCACTTGAGACAGAGCGAAAAAAGTTGAGTTGGTATTCGCATCTTTATGGTTTGATGGCTGTTGTGTGAAACAAGCCCTGCCATGTGCTGTGAAGTGTGTAGAGGCCTCACACTGGGTTCCATCTGCTTCCTGCTGTGCTTATCTCACACACCCACACACCCACACCCACACACACACACACACTGCTGTCTGTACAAGAGACGGCCCTGAATCCAACTGCTCTGTCATATTGGGCTGGTCTGTGTCTGATGTTGTGTGTGTTTCCAGACTTTGTGAGAGCGTGTGTGTGTGTACATCATCGACTTAGTGCCACATGATCCACCTTCCCAATGTGCATCTGGTACAGATTGATGTCATTAGCTGTGGTGCTCTTACCTTTATATAATGATTGATCCTCTCTACTGACGTAAACCGAGCCTCAGTCTCTGCCAGCAGCCTCACCGTAAACTGAAACAAGCCAGTCAGCTGAAGGTGAAAAAGAGAAAGAAAGAAAGAGAGGTGGAAGGTTAATGATAAACACCCTCACGCCCAATTACTATAAAATGCGCTCAATAAAATGCTCTCAATCCAAGTGTGCTGTGATTCCCTAGAATGAACGAGCAGTAAAACCTATAAAAATTTACAACCCAGTACACAGATTTGCTGATATGGCTCCTTTCACTGTCTAGTCAATCAATTTCAATTCATATTTCTCTGTCATGACCGCACTAAGAGCAATTCAACAGGGATTAAAGTATTGAGCATTTAAACAACAATAAAACCCAACCTCCGAGAGTTTAACAAAGAGCAAACAAACACTCCTATAGGACAAGGTCTGGGCGTGCCCTTGCACGTGTGCAGCAATATGATGCAACCTCCACCAAGGAAGAGAAAGACTGTATTTGAATTTGTGTATGACATGTTGGAGAAACCCGCACACTGATATAAAATAAGGAGAAAGTCCAAAGTGAGGTTTATCGATGCAAAAATGTATATATATTTACAACACAACAGCATCGGTAAACCTCAGTTTGGACTTTCTCCTTATTTTATATCAGTGTGCGGGTTTCTTTCATTTTTCCTATGTTTTCTTTGGCAACCAAAGCACCTGTATTATACCTCCTCAGGATAATGTGGAGAGCACAAACTACTCATACAAAACTTTCGCAACACTGTTAAAAAAAACATCTTGAATTTCTGGGCCTATTTTGTTGTGTCATGGTGTATTTTTCTCATTCCCATAGATGATTGAACAAATATAGACGACGTAGGGTCGAGATATTTCCGGCACAGATACAATGTAGTTTGATAGCAGAAAATGTTTCAGCTATCTAGAAAATTATCAGGTTTTGCTGTCAGTCCTTCAAAATCAAAAAGCAAGTGCTTAGTTCAACAATCATACAGGGAGAAATCCATCGTAGAAGAGGCAGAGAGACCAAGAAGTAGAAGTAGGCAAGGTAGGATGAGGGAAAGTGTGTACACCAAAAAAGTAATTTACAACACTTCATCACAAAACAGCTTCTAAAATGAATTGAACATCATAAATCAATGATATCTAAAAGTAAAAGCATCCAAGTGTGAATTTTTCCTGTAAGTGCTTTATTCAAGGGCACCTTGATGTTAGCAGT
The DNA here is from genome assembly GCF_048128805.1 of Centroberyx gerrardi. Taxonomy (NCBI): domain Eukaryota; kingdom Metazoa; phylum Chordata; class Actinopteri; order Beryciformes; family Berycidae; genus Centroberyx; species Centroberyx gerrardi. Next base: position 19,989,610 of record NC_136012.1, read on the forward strand.
TGAGGAACAGGAGACTGTTCACTTTGCCCATCCACATTTTCCTATCCTGTCTGGGGATTCAAACAGGTGACCATGTGATTGCAAGCCCTCCTATCACCCCTTTAGGCTACCAGTCAGTGCCCCCCATGTTGGTATATGCAAATGTACATATGTATGTGTACAAACCTGCACTGCGTATGATATGGCGAGGCCTGCATAGGCTGGAGGAATCTGCTTGTGCATGAAGACAATGAGAAGTGCTACAGTAGTGATGAGAGCGATGCTGATGAGGTCGAGTCGGACAGCCAGCCAACGCATAGCGCAGCTGAAGAGGTAGTGGGAGGCCTGGTTGGTGTCCAACAATTCCTGATATCTGGACAGAAAGATAAACTCTTCTCAGCTGAAGCAAAAGCAAGCAGAACTCAATCGTCCCATACTTGCTGACTGCAAAATTTCTGGTTTAAAGTTTGGTATGTTTACTAATGTAGGAGTGAACTATAAATAAGATAAGATAAGATAAGATGAGATGAGATGAGATGAGATGAAACTTTAATGATCCCCGCGGGGAAACTGGGTCATTGCACCAGCAAACAGTTATAGGATACGACAAAGAAAAATGTTTAAATAAGAATATAGCAATATAGCAATATAGCAATATAACAATATAGCAATATAAGAATGTAGCGACAGGGTTATATAAACATATGCAACTGGCAATTTCAACACTAGAATGTGTTGAAAAGTAGAAATGAATGAAAAAAATGAAAAAAGTGTGAATTATAGCATAGGTGTGTGCAAAATAGCAGCAACAGGACTTACTGGGACAAAGAAAACACACAAAAAAAAACACCTCTGTACTTAAGCTGTCAAACTGGGACAACCAAGAGGTAAGGATGCAGTAAGGACACAGTGCCTCTCTGATAGAAACAGCTTTTCTCACCTGCCCAGGAAGTCGTGTCCTCTTCCATAGGCGTGGATGGTGGAGAGGCCCTGCAGACTGCTGGTGATGTGAGAGGTGAATGGTGATTGGCTGATGTTCTCCAGGCGCTTCAGCTCGCGAATCAGAACCCTGGAAATGCAGGAGGAGGATGTTGTGTGTTTAACTTATTATAGGAATTCATACTTTCCTCTACTTTTATTTTATATGATCAAATGTTTAAAGCAGAGATTACTAAAATTGTACTTTGAGTAGTTAAAAGCAAAGAATACCATGTCATTTAGAGTTATAGAACATTTACTACTGTCAACATCTAAACTGTCTAGTTTACATTTTCCTCCATCATTTTGCAATGCACGCCGCATGTAATTACATTTTTTAACATTTACAGTACTCGTTTTTCAGTGTTTTTAAATTATAAACTTTACGGTGTCAAACCCAACTTGAAATTAACTGTTGTGCAGGCAAGACATGAATGTGAAAATAAGGTTTGTAGGGTGACATGTTTTTAAGGTATTATTTCCAGGTGGAGACTTCCATTTCTTCCCGTGGGTGTCAGGTGATTGACAGTAAGCACAGCGTAACGTAATGGGTGCACTTATATGAAAACACTCAGCTCAGGCACAATGGTAATCATGACAAAACAGAAACTTTGACAAAACCAAATTAAGGCTTCATGTCAACCGGGATGGATTATCTAGCTTGGGCAATTTTCACATCAGTGGAAGTTGTTTTTCATACTGTACAAGAATGAATGGCTGCAAATGGCTTCTTGTGAAGGTAGGCACACACTTAAAAAAAAAAACACCAGCATTATCCTTTAAAGTTATTGCTTTTTCAAAAATCCATCCTTGTTTACAGGCAGTTTTGGACGAACTCCAGTCAACACATCACAACTGAAGTTGGTCTTGATTGGCTCCCCTCACAGAACAATTGCTCAAATCTCTCTAATCAGACAAGTTTGCCGCAGTTGAACTGGAAAACCTTTTCTCAGCAGGTTTGCCTCATTTGAATTAGAGGAGCTGGTATTGTCTGCCAATCAAACTCCAGTACTGACTGTTCTGCCTGTGAGGACTTTTGAGGCTTTTAACTAAACTAGTTTTATTTGCAAATTTCTTTTTCTGAGCCACAGTAGGTATGAAAACAAAATCGTGACAAGAGAATATGGGAACTTTAAAAATAATCGGTGGGCGTTTAGCTTTAAGATATTAGGGCAGCGTAGACCTGGGTTCAAGCCCCCATATTGTTTATAAACTTGCATTACTATTAGTAGTAGTACTTTTTTTATATACCTGTATGAAATGTGAAGAGTGTACTTTTGTTAAGGTGACTTTGGTCTTTTTTTAGGGCCAATGTCCCTGTATGCACTTCACATTTTAGTTATAGAACTGATATTGCCGCCTTCCTCGCCTTATCTACTTTGTGAGATCCTGGAAGGAGTATAGACGTTACAACTGAAAAGTGAGGCACCACCGAGGAATGATGGAATGGAAAAAGCATTAACTCCAATGACGGTGCAGTCGCGTGACAGACAGGCGGACAACGATGACAGCAGAGCCCAGGTGGGACGGAGAGAGAGCAACCGCTTTTCCTAACAGGGCTCTGGTCATTTTCCCACTATCTGATTTATGTGCGATATTATGAGCAGCGTCACACGCAGACGGCGATGCGCTGGGCAGCCGGAGGAACACCAGACTCCCAGTCCACGGGGATGTGTGAGAGAGAGGGGTTTATTGACAAAGGTGGGGCGTCTTTCTACTTTTAGACGCAAAGAAAGGATGGATGGCGCATGTGAATAACAAGTCTCCAATGAATCATTTCGGTTTTCTCATAAAAGCGGGGAAGAGAGAGGGAAAGAACATGACACTTCCTCGCTCCGAGGCTGTGTTCCAGACAAACATGTTTATGCCCTGGGCAGTTTCATTTCACAATTCAATAAAGCCGTTTTAGAAGTGGGTAATTTCAATGGGCGATCCAGTTTGATGTAACATACATGAGTTATTCAAATCCAGGGACGTTGTGACTTTGTAAGATATTTCATCTTTTACCAAATGTTTGATGCCATGGGTGATCATTGCCTTTTGGGAATACTCAGGGAATATTACTTAATACTCTCTGTATCAAAGATTAACATTAATTTAATTTGCGTTGCACACACCAAGTGCCTTTTAAAATATTAATATGAATATTTTGAATCAATTTAACTGTATACTGTACTGGCATTTGGGACCTTAATGCATCTTGTTTTTCTACTTTCTAACGTTGCACCAGCATAACACTAAGACGGAGAGTCATGTTTTTCTTGACCTTTCTGATGCAGGAAATAAGATACTGTGCTTATTTCCCCCGGTGCCAGTAAGTTGTTCTTCTCCTTGGTGGGCCATTTTTATTACACAATTGCTACAAAACCCTAAATAATGGCTACAGCTGAGTCATCAAATGATCCAGGGGTATTCCAGCAACATTTACAACAAACCACGGGCGAGAAAAATCAAATCCATGACCGCTAACAGCCTACATGCTCTGAGACAGAAAAATTCTGCTGTCGCTTTATTACACAGTTACTCTTTATTAAAAGTAACTTGTTAGAGTACCTACATGCTGTAGCAATATGGCTTGGCTACCAAGCGTATTGTCGATCATTGTTTTAGATTTCAGTGCAAGACTGTTTTTTTTGTTAATTTTTCAATTAGCAGCATGCTGTCTGCACGCGATGCTGCGAGATGTTCACTTTATTCTACTTTTGTTTTAAAATTTGCGCTAACAAAAATGAAACAATATGAAAGTAAAATAAAAGTAACAGCATTCTAATTTAAAAAAGTAGCTAATAACTGCAAAAAAGGAATAAAAAGGATTGTCCTGACGAAGGCCTAGCAGGCTGAAATGCGTCGGCATTCCACATTTTGAACTATTATCAAACTATTTGACTATTGACTTGACTTGATACTTTTTCCTCCTCACACAAGTGTGCCTTTTTCTCCGAGGGACGTCAGCCCTTTTCACCTCAAGTAATGGGGCTTTACCCTTCCCCTTTCATTACTTAACTAATAGCTAACAAGTTACCAGTTATCACAAAAAAGTAATCTGAGTGCTCGTTACTCAGATTAGGGTGATGTAATGTGATTGCAAACTGTCACCTAGAGGATCAACATCATCACCAACATCATCAACAGCCATGGTAACGACAGCGCTGATGCAAGTCTGACCTGGAGACGCGGTTGACAATGCAGAGGAAGGCTCCCAGGGGCAAGATGGAGAGCAGGAACCAGGGGAAGACGACGCCCACCATGGCCAGGCAAAACAGCACCAGGGTCAGGTTCTGCAGCAGCATTTCAGCTTGCATGGTCAGACGCACGTCCACTTTGGGGAGGAGAGACAAACTGTATCAGACACACTGCGCAGCCCTGGATCTATCCATATGTGTTTTTTTCCCCCTGACTGTGTCCTATCATGGTCTGCTTATATGGGGACATTTTATTTATTTGCACAGTGTACAGAGGAGAGAGGAGTAAAATGCAAATTTGTGCAGGTAAGATAAAAAAAAAACAACAACAACTAAGCACCCTATAAAAACATCATGCCTTGAAACAAAACCAACCATCCAAACAAACAAACAACCCCCCCCCCCCCCCCACCTACCCCCCAACCCACCCCACCCCCCACCCACAAATCAAGATGTCAAACAAAGACACAAGTGAAGTGGATAACAGAGAGCGACTCACTAGGGAAAAGACTCTTTGTCAAATCACACTGTGTCTTGGCACTACACTATGTCAACTACGGTGACTTCACTGACTGAGCGCTCTCGAGGGAGAGGGGGGTTCGCAGTCAAGACAAATCAGGCCTCACCCTCATCCATGTCCCTGGAGAAGCGGGTCAGGATGCGACCCAGGGGTGTTGTATCAAAAAAGTGCATGGGGCTGAGGAGGAGCCTGCGGAACAGCTTGTCATGGAGCGCGGAGGCAGCCTTCACCGTGCACTGTCATCAGACACAACAGCAGTGTGTGAGCGTGGAGCGTGACACAGTGTAAACAAACAACCTTAAGAAACATACGGAAACAGTCACAGCTCGGGTAAACAGACAGTTGGACGGAAGCGGTTTCCAAATGTGCACAGACGCAACAAATGATGGGAAGATACAGTAGCAGCGCTCATATGTTGTTAGCCATGTTACCAGCGCTGCCTCACCATATGCTGCTATGGGTAGTCAAGGCCTTGTTACATGTTAAAGGGCCTTACCGGTTTTATTGCATGTTGTAGCCCATTTACTGCACTGCATGCATACTTAACATTACTACCAACCATTTTCCAAAGCATATATACTTTTTTAGCTGTTTGGATGTGTTTTTTTTGTACCTTCCAGGCTTCCATTTGTTTCCATTCATTTCAGTTCGGTACAAATATCAACTAGCAGAGACTTGAAACTCGCTTAAGACAGGCAATCCATCACAGTGAGCATCTTGCCTGGGTTTATTTTTGTCCAAGTTTGTTTAGTTGAACGCGCACATTGATTGAAAAGTCTGCAGATCTTCAAGTGCGTTCACATACCGATGATAAGCAAACATGGTCGTCCTAAAAAGGACTGGCTGCTTCTTGCTTTTAAAAAAGTTAGGATAGTTAGTCACTAACAAATAGGAAATTAGTTTTTCAGATTTATCCGATAGCACGTGAATGCACAATTCCTCTCTGGAGAACTTCAAAATGCTTTCTATGCAGAGACGCCTAGACAAACGAATGTATGTCTCCCCAGAAAATAGTCCCTGAAGACAAATTGTGAAAACTAAATTCAAACGTCCATGACTTCTAAACCCACGCACGAATGTTAGCCGGAGCAGCAGAGAATTTTAAGCTAGGTGCATCACCTGAATGTTTGACTCGGGTAAATATTCAAAAATCTACAAAAGTATGGTATGCTTGGTAATGGTTGGTAGTAATGTGAAGTATGTGTGCAGTATAGTAAATGGGCTAGAACATGCAAAAAAAACCAAAAAAAAAAACAAAACGGTATGGTCCTTTAAAGGATTTTCCTTGTGCAAGGCAAGCTGTCAAACCTTCACACATAATGAGTTTCTGGGAGGCTGACGTGTAAAGGTCATAACCTACTGCATGAGAGACATCACACCAATTGGACAGAAATTACTTTTGGCAGCAGAGAACACATTAATTCTATTAATGGAATATTCAACACTCCCAAAGATCTCATCACAGCTAGGGGTAAAAAAAGATTAGCCATCTTTGAAAAATTAGCAATTTCAAGTGGCACACAATAACGTGGGGACCTAACCTCTGCAATGCACTGTCAGGAAGGGTTAGCTGGAAAAAGGGGACACACACCCGAAGGGAAAGTGACATGCACGTACCATTGAGCACACACACACACACACATACACCCACAATCATACACATACTCTCTTTCTCTCTCTTGTACACATACACATACACACTCACACATCCACACTCATACACATACTCTCTCTCTCTCTCTCTCTCTCTCTCTCTCTCTCTCTCTCTCTCTCACACACACACACACACACACACGCAGCCCTTCTAAAGCTGTGAGTCATGGCAGCGGACAGATAAATGGATTTGGCCCACAGGCACTTTCAATTATAGCGCTGGAACTATGAGAGCGCGAACAAATGACAATATAGACAATTAGGGAGGAGTGCTGCAAAGTTGTACAACAATAGTGTATCAAGTTTTCATGTTCCCTTCAAAGTTCATCAGTGGTTAAGTGGACAAAGCACAAGACAGATAAAGACAAATAGGGGACCCGCTGAGGAAAATGTTTGGGGAGCTTACCTTTACAAACACCAGCCCTCTCATTGTCTTCAGAATTAAAGCAGCTCCCATGGATAAGACGTAAACAGTTGAATAGTACTGAATGTGTGGGTTGAGCCTCATACTGTTGCTTGCCACCGTTTCATTCACCAAGATTAATGATGTGTTCTGAGGGCAGATGGAGCAACAAATTACTATGAATGGGAAAAAAATACACCGCTTTCCAAGTAGGATTTTTGTCTCTAATGAATTAGAGAAAACCACACTACCACACTACAGCATACAAAAAGCACACGAAAAGCAGTCAGTCCAATGATGTTTTCTATGCCAAGCACATTTCTCAATAGCAGACACCGGCAGCTTTGCTGCACATCTGTTTCTTCACTGCTCGTGCTTGTTTTTAATTAAGTTTACCGTGGTGCTGTTACTTTTTTAATCAGGCACATTCAGATTAATGTTCAGTCGGCTGCCACAATTCAGTGAAGCATAGTAGTTATTTTTCTTGTGGGAGCCACTTACAGAATAAAGAGAGGCCTCTTTTATAGTGAAGCAGGAAGCTAGCCAAACTCACCCCGCTGCCCTGCCTGATCCAGTAGCTCAGCCACCAGTTACTGAAGGCTATGCTGCCTGTGGTGGAGAGGAAGAAGAAGATGTTGACGATGAACGCTATCGGACCTCCAGCTGCTCTGATGTAGGCACCATACACAGACCAGGCCACTGCACCAGAACCCTTCTCTTCAGCTTTCATCAGTTGTTCTGAGTGAAGAGAAAGTAGGAAGGAAGAAAGGAAGGAAGGAAGGAAGAAAGTAAGGAAGAAAGAAACAAAGTGAGAAAAGGCACAAAGTTCCTTGTGAGCCATTCTCGGGCAAACAGGCATTCAGAGAACACTTTACATCTGGAGCATGGGGGGTAGCAGGGTCTCTCACCTCCTTTCTTCTTCTGCACCTTTGGTCTTGTGACCTTGGCAACAACAACAGCAGTCTCAGTCTTTTCCTCTCTTGCTCTCTGCTGCTTGTTTTTCAAATTCTTTTTCACCAGATTCTGAGAGACGGAGAGGGAGGGGGAGAAAGCGAGCTTTGAAAACAGCCCTCCCACAAATCATGGCAGCCGTAACAATACCCAGTAAGTCATTTAAACAGAGATATCGGTGACAGGGTCTTTAGCAGCTCACCAGTAAATCAATGCACGCATAAATAATGAAAGGCCCTGTATGCATTAACATTTCCCAGCCACCGGGCCTGCCTCTCTGGGCTTATGAATTATTCAGCTTGTAATGTACAATGTTATTGTGTAGGGGGGCAAAGCCGCTCTTATTCACAAAAGAGCTGGCCTGGTGCCTCATGTGCCCCTGGCCTTACCTCCTGTTGCACGCTGTTGAATAGGGTGGCATAGTCACGCTCTTTGCCCATTAGCTGAGCATGGGTGCCATGCTCGGCAATCTGCCCGTCCTTCATCAGAATTACGTCGTCACACTCTGACAGATACTAGGAATAAAAAACATTGGCGGGACAGCAGTGATTTAATGCTACAGGCACTGCAGAGACATTTGGTGCTGTATATTTTCAAATGGCTCTTATCTACTCATGGTTGCTTTTAGAACTGCCAGGACAGGAGGAACTGACAGGAGAGGAAAAACAGATTGGGAGCGAAACAAGGAAATGCAACTGTTTTTATGCAGCTGAAACTAGAGCAAGTGGTAACGGCAGTGTTTGTTTATGGAGAGCTTACACAAAAGAAGCATTTGGTAACCATTTGAGTAACTATTAGGGACGGTTCCTGTACTTATTAGTAATCCACAGACATTCCCTTACCTGCAGCTGGTGTGTTACAAAGAGCACAGTCTTGCCCTTGGCAGCGCCGCGGATGGCATTGTAGAAGAGGTGGGAACCCACATGAGCATCGACAGCACTGAGAGGGTCGTCCAGGAGCAGTATGGGCCGCTCGCTGTAGAGGGCTCGCGCCAGGCTCACCCTCTGCCGCTGCCCGCCACTCAGGTTGGCACCTCTCTCCCCAATCTGGAAGGAGAAGGCAAGAAAAGTGTTCAGAAAGCACCCATCTCTTGTTGCGGTTGCACTGAATTTGCGAACCGGCATTTGCATGAACTGGCTTTTGCAAATGCACGTTTGCTGCACTGAGGAAGAGTACAGACATACTGAAGTACCAAGCATTTGATGAAAAATCAGTTTTCTACAGATACCTCAGTCATGTCTCCATATGGCAGTTCTACCAGATCTGGGATGAGACAGCAGGCCTCCAGGACGGCGTTGTATCTGATGAGGAAACAAGGACGCAACATTAGGGATAAATCACAACCCCCTTTGGCTCTCGTTCACTGCAGAGTCATCGCGGTTGAGCTTACTTGTCTTGGTCATACTCGTTCCCGAACAGGATGTTCTCCTTCAGTGAGTCATTGAGGATCCAGGCCTGCTGGGATACGTAAGCAAAACCACCGCTGACTGCTACGTTACCCTCTAGCAGAGTCATCTGCAACACAAACAGAGAAGGTTGGAAGCAGAGAGACAACTTGATACATTTCTTTCCAAACAGTTGATCGTTACATTGCCATTGTGCGAGAATTAAGTCTAAACCCAGTGAGCATTAGACGTCATTTCTAAGTCGCAACTATGCTTTAAGCTCCCATACAACCCAGGATCTATTTGGCTATGTCCAGTTTTAGACTAAGCAGTAAATACATTACATATTTGAACAATGCATAAACAGCTGTAAATATCAAAAATAAGAACCAGAGAAGTCCATATGAACAAAATAATGCTTTATTGTTGTCATATACCCCAGAAGATGTAGTCGAAGATGTAGAGGTTTACTAAACTTTTCACTTTTAAACTCCATGTAGCCTAATTTTAGTCTATAGCCATCTATGCAGTTCTCCATGTCTGCACTGTCTCATGAGGAAACTTACACTGAATAAAATAAATCTAGTTGAATGTCCAGTAGAATCTCACCTGGCCCAGTAGAGCAGACAGTAGAGAGCTCTTTCCACTCCCCACACTTCCACAGATTCCCACCAGCGCCCCCTACAGAAGGAAACAACAACAGCATTACGGGAATGAGATGGAACAGTAATATCCTATAAAACGTGAGTCCAACTATGGAAATGACTGAGAAAGTCCAGAATGCTGGGTAAGAAAATGTTCAAAAAAATATGGCTTCTGTGGTGCGTCGATTTCAAATAGGCAATTCAAGAATAAAAAAAAGGGAAATCAAATAAAGAATATGCAGCTTGGCAAACTAACAAGAAAAGACAATGTTTCGCCCGTAGGCTTCGTCAGGTCACAGGTGAAACGTTGCAGATTTCCCTTTTTTTGATTCCAACTATGGAAATAAAACTGTGCTTAATCCACTTGGTGTGTGTGTGTGTGTGTGTGTGTTTTTACCCTCTTAATACGCAGGTCAATGCGGTGCAGGGTCTTGTGCAGCGGCGGCCGTATGCTCTGGGTGGAGGAGATGGTGCTTTGCGGACTCTCCTGCTCCATATTTGTGAGGAGACTTTGCCCGTTGGGACCCTCGCCGTTTCCTTTGCCCTCCTCTGTGATAATATACAGGCTGAGCTTCTCCCTGCGCAGCACCCGCTTCATGCCCCCTCTCTTAAACGGTTTCTTGGGTGGTGCGTTGGGTTTGAGAGCGGCTGGAGAGCGGGCCTTCTCCCATGCCAGCGTGGCGTCCCGAAATTCCACCGAATTGCTGGGATCCTCCATTTTGGCCAAAACGACCTCTCTGTCGTCCATCATGAAGAGCCTCTGTGGAGATAGAAATGATGGGTTATTGTTTATTATGCATTATACACAGATTCCAGAGAGTATTTTGGTTCAGCCTTGGCAGAAAGGCCTGCTGACTTCGCTCTCTCTGACTCTGTGAAACAATCTCCCACTAACGTGCGACTTTTACCATGTGTCTAAAATTTGAGCCATACGTTGAAAACATAATGTCAGCACTTGTCCACATTTCCTACCTGAAATCTTTTGACTGCCACAGCACCCTCCGACAGCGACCTCACAGCCAAAGGTGTGACTTTCAGGGCAAAAGTCATGGAGTTGAAAACGGCAACCACAGTGAAAGCCTGGGGTAGGTAGGGGGTGTAGAAACAGAGACAGTTATTTAGTTACTTGAAGTTACTGAAAGAGCTCTCAGTTCTAACACACAACAAGAAGTGCATGAAACGCTTTGTAAAATACACAGAAAACCTAGAAACACACACATCACAGCTGGAGACGGCCTCTTCTTTCATCAAGTTTGTAACAGCTGCTTGTTGAAAAATTATCCGTTTGGTTAGCTCTCAAATGTGATCACCTCCACAGATATTATCTTTCTGTTAACTCTGTCTTTAACAAACAAGGAAACGTGGGAAATAGAACACCGAGCATGTTCCCAGTGATGAAGTGTTGGGCAGTAACGAGTTACAGTAATGTGATTACTTTTTTCAGTAACGCGTAGCGTAAGGGATTACAATTTCAAATCTAGTAATTACAGTACAGTTACCAATCCCAGTAACACTCTGTTACTGCATTACTTAAACCTTAATCATCTGCCCATGAACCTTTTCTTTTCTCTCCTTTGAAATTTTCAAAGTTTTTTTTTTCCAAATCTCTGTTTGGTTGTTAGCTTGAAGTATTCCCATTACTTTGAATTTATCTCAGTCAAGGATGCAAAGAATTTTATCGTCCCTTGTAAACTTTGTGTGGGCAGCAAAGCACTTTCCACAGCGAAAAACATAACATCCAATTTATCAGCACTGTGAAACTCGGGGAAAAACAAGGAGCCTTTACTGCCAATGAAGTAAAGTAACAAGTAATGCAACTAATTACTGCTCCTGTTGAGTAATTAGTAAGGTAATGTGATTACCTTTTAAATGAGTAATAGGTAAAGAGTAATTGATTACATTTTACAAGTAACTTGCCCAACACTGGTCATGACAGGTGTATCCAAAATGGGGAAATATGTAGGTGACATGGCGACTAACGGTTCCTCATATAAAAAACAATACCTCAGCTGCAGTGAGGTCATAGCCCAAGGTCATGTGCAGGGTGAATGTGCACACGCAGGCTATCACCACGACGATGGGAGCCACGCCCACTGTGAGGCTCTGGACAACCCCAGCCCGCTCCAGGATCCCCCTCTCTTCTGATCGCACCTCTGGTGAGGAGAAAGAGAGAGACGGAGAGACAGACAGAGGGAGAGAGAGAGAGAGAGAGAGAGAGAGACTTTTAAGTGACTCCCCAAAGGATCCCCACTGAACATTCAACCAACAACACCATAAGAGCCACTAACAACACACACACACAGGGGACAGAAATAGACGCACGAGCCTCGAGGGAACAGAAGGGCCCCACATCCATACATGGCGTGAAAAGGACTTTAAAACCTGCGGGACCTTGACAACCGTCCAAGTCTAGTGCGCTCATCCTGCCCTCCCTGTTCCATGTTTGTGTATATCTCCCAAATGCATGTGCTGGCTGCTTTGTTCACCCAGTTCATTGGGTGCAATCACTGAACCCAAAAGCCTGTGCATCTTGTATTCAGCCCAGGCAGCAATGTGTGTGAAATATGAGCCTCCCTCCTCCTAACACATTTCATTCCCCGTGGGGATTCCCCTTTGGATGCTATGTGTTTTCCTGCATGGATGACAAAGCAAAAGCCTCACAGCCCAATCAGCAGAAACACCGTGATCATCCATTTAACAACAATGGAAATTGAAAGGAGAGACACTGTAACTCTTAAGACTCACTGGCCGTTAAGACGAATGCCAATTAATTATCATTATAATAGGTAATCACAGAACAGCGGTGTAAAACGAGCCCCACCTGGCTAATTTGGAGCATGATTAAAGGGGAAAATTATCCTTACCCACATACAGCCAAGAGCCTCGTGAGAAACGGCCATCTCTAATTCGTGGCTAAGTAGAGCAGTGTTGACAGGTCTTCAAGGTATCAAACGGCTCTAAACACCTTGCAAATTAACCTTGAAGCCAAGAGATTCAAACTGGCCTTGATTATAGTGGATGGCATAGGGAGAGGCTTAACCGGAGGAAGCTAATGAAAATGGATTTAGGGTCAGGGGTATCTTGCCAGTTCACTCAGAGGATAAGTCTAATTTCAGGTGATAAACTGATGATTTAGTTACTAATTTAGGTCCAAATGAGCTCACCCTTTCCTCAGAGAAAGTCGTCAATAAAAAGCCTAGTAAAAGCAGCAATAAATGGCATTAGGTATGGATTCCCAGGAACTGCTTGGTCCCGACCGAAAGCAGGAAATGAGCGGTGCAGTTACGATATCGCTGAGTCACCAGCCGACACGACAGTCACTCACTGTGGATGTTCTGAGCAAAGGCATCCTCCCAGCAATACATCTTGATGAACTTTATACAGCCCAAGATCTCGTTCATCAGCCGCACGCGCCGGTCGGTCACCACCACACACTTCTTGCGGAAATACGCCGTCAGCCGCGATGCAAGCATCTGTCCAGACAGGAACGGAGGGAAATGATGACAAGAGAAATAAGTGGCAGGAGGGGAAATGAAAGCAGACACAATCACATCAGCGATGCCGCGGGCCTGTCTAGGGGACCAGAGTGATAAATGTCTTTCACATCAATATCAAGGTCTCCAACTGTCAGACTCCGGCTTAGACTGAACATAATTTAAAAGGAACAGCAACAAAGTTGACAGCAGATTGATGGCCTGAGAGTTATGGTGCTGCTAAAAACACTGGTTGTGTTCTGCAGCAACTTGAATTAACTTGCAGATTTGTCGTGTTTAAAAAGCTGACTGGCAATGATTAACCAAATTCAACACACCCAAAGTTCAATAATGAGTCATTACTTTTTGGGAGAACTTTTAGAAAATGCTGTAATGAAAACGCTCTTCACTGCTGCACTGTCGATGATCATTATTTTTGGTAAAAACTTTAGAACATGCTGTAATGAAAATACTTTTTATTGCTGTATTGTCTCTGATCATTACTTTTGGTAGAACTTTCTGTAACGTAATGAACATTCTGTAATGAAAATGCTTTTTTTTACCGCTGTACTGACAACAACACAGTATATTAAAAACACTGGAAATACTGACAGTTGCCTGTGTGTGTGTGTGTGTGTGTGTGTGTGTGTGTGTGTGTGTGTGTTTGTGTTGTTTATCTATTCTACTCTGTGTGCCTGTGCAAACATATCTTGTATTTTGTCTTTATCTAGTGTTATAGCAGCATTACACAAAAGCCCTAAAACTCCATCTGAACAAGGTTTTCATGCCCTCTCTGATTGAACTCATTGTTACAGATGTTCTAGTCATACCATGGTTGGGTAGAAGATGATGAAAATGGCCGACCCCACCAGTGCAGTGGGTCCCAGGAAGTAGGCAGTGTAGGACAGACCCAGTATCCCCACCAGCGGCCCCCCGGCCAGCAGGCAGCCCACTGACACTGCCTCATACAGCCGCTGGCCATCACTGGTGCAGATGTTGATCAACTGGAAACACACACAGTGACACACACCATTTACCTCACATAACAAAGGAAAATCTACCCTGAACAAGACCTATTAAGACATCAGCACTTAATATCATCAGCACAGATGTCATTCCCACGTTTACTTGTTGGACAACGATTCCTCCTAAGCCGCTCAATGACTAATCTTAGACAACCTCCCTTCCCTCAGGCTATGGGATTTGGGGAGATCTAGGCAGAAACGGTGTGATAGTACAAATTAAATCCATTTCAATCATGTGAATGCGCTGCCCTGAGGCGACGGATGGTTTAGTTAATTTGGAGCGGAGTCCCCTCCAGGGTTACACCACCTACCTCTCCTGGACTGATGTCTTTAGTGCTGCGCAGGCGGAGGATCTTGTGGAAGGCGAAAGTGAGCGCTGCCCCTCGGAGGCGTGCTGCAGTGCGGTAGTTGACGGCCCACATGAGGGCCAGAGACCAGGAGCGCATCAGCTCCATGAGGAAGATCCCGGCTACCAGAGACAGGCCGTAGGGCAGCCAGCCCTCGGAGCTCTGGGAATATTCCAGCAAAGCCCGAACCAGGAGAGCCTGGGGATGAGCAGGAAGAAGGGGAAGGAAATGAAGTGGAAAGGACGGGGAAGGGAAACAGCAGAGGAATAGTAATGGGATAAAGATGAGCAGGAAAGGAACGCAGAGGAATAGCCGGAAAATGGAGGAGGAGGAAAAAAAAAGTGGGACAGGAGTAGGGGGAGAAGAAGAATGAGCAGATAGACGGGGGAAAGGATTCAGGAAAATGCCACAGATAAGAGATAAGCAGGGCAGTGGACAAGAAGATGATGAAAGAGAAAAGGAAAAGGAACATTTTGAATCAACAGATTAGAGATCATATCAATAAAATGAGCATCAAAAAGTGGATAGAAGAAGGGCTGGTAGCCGGAAACAGCCAATTTAAAGGCCTAACTGGGATGACTTTGAAAATGCAGAGAGAGTTGTGTGATTAAAAAAGACACACTGACAATAAAAAAGATGGAAAGGGAAGTCAATTATGTACAGTAAGATTGCAATCTATAAATTGCAGAGCAATATATACCACTCACTGCACAGTCAGTGAGTGTACTAAAGAAACCAGATAGGAATGTGAGACAAATGTGTCACTGTGTAACAACTAAATCCAGTTAATGCTATTAGTTGCGGGTAGTTGCTAGCACATAGTGTGCACATAGCATGACATCAAAATAAACAGCTTAGGATGCAGGGAACAATGGGACCCACTCAATAATATCACAGACAGGGAACTCCAGACATAATTACCCTTCAGTTTAAAATCAATTATTAAAAATGTCTCATAAACATTGTTCTGCAATATCTGCACTTTGAATTTCTCTATTGTCTGAGGCTGGTGTAAGGGCATTTTAGGAGGGGAACATGAAGCCAAAAGTGTGGCAGATGGAAAAAAACAGCGCATTTCTGGGCCAAAGCGTGACTGGGTACAAACCAGCTAATCTGTGGTATTAATATGGGTTTCACTATCTAAGGCTTTGTAATCTCCCAGTATGTTTTCATTTCAATTTCCAGACCAGCGTGAAACGGGATAAAGCGATTTTCAGAAAATACACCCGGACTTGGGACTCCGAGCCAGCGACCATGCTGAAAGGCGCATTAGCCGAATCAGCAGAATAAAAAAAGAGAGGAGGATTTGGAGGGTACTCACGGGCCCCACGAAGCCTGCCACCATTGTGAGGAGGATGGCAAAGATGGCCACCAGCATGCGCGTCTGGCAGAACCTCCAGAAGACTCTTGTCAGGGACGCCCCCTCTCGCCCTCGTCTCTTCAGCTCGTCGTGCCACAGAGACTCCAGCCTGACCAGGAGCACACAGAAAATGACGACTTCATGAACTATTCAACTCAACTGAAAGTCATTATACTGTTATTTAACTTAATTTACCTGAATGATGAGACTCAACAGTTAGTATTTGTTTTTCCTCTTTCAGGCATTACTGCTATGCAAAGTGCTGTCATGGTACCGATTAACTGTACATGAAAATTAGCATTTGTGAGAGGCAAAATTATGATAAGTTAAAAGAATACTTTTTGTACTGTTATTTTTCCCTAAATTAGGTTAATTAAACACTACAGCGCTCCACAGAAACTGCCAATTAATCAGCCTGTCTTCAAGTCCAAAGGGAAGTGAAGATGATACAAGAACAGTGGGAGAAAAACAGGCTGGCAATCAAGGCAGCTGAAAAGCACAAAAGAAAATGAAGGCAGCCAGTAGGCTGATAATGCAGATACACGATGTAATGAGCCTATAGTGTAGTTTAAAGGTGACCTACAATGTGCAATCCTTTTTTAACGAATGATGCATTACCTAATTAGAAAACTACCAAACATGTTAAAGATCTGCTAACATATTCTTATCGCTGTATAATGCCCCTTGAAGAGGGTAAAATATCTTGTTGGCCAAATGCATCATTGCTAATGACTCGATAAAGCAGCAGCAGAGCAGCTGCAGAAACTAATTTACGCCTTAATGGCTTTATTAAAAATGTATCAGAGATAGAAAGAACATTAAACCAACTAGAATCTCACATAGCCTGATAATTACTACTTGAAGTGAAATGGTCCTGAATCCAACTGAGAAGTTACAATTAATTGCTCCCAAATAGCTGCACAGTACACAGCTTGATTGACTGGAAATGAGACTTCAAATGTGAGCAATAAATGGAAGTCTTTCTGACGTGTTGCTGAAGTCTGTGAATGCGGAAAACAGTGAGCAATTTACTGAAAGTAGAGCAAGAACTAAATAAGAATCTCCCATATTAACATGCGCCTGAACTACAGTACATATTAATACACGGCATGTCCAGTCAAGGTAACTGTATTTATAGGACACACTTATCCTAATGTCCTTTACAGAGAACAGAGGACACATATACCATTAACGACAATACACAAAAACAAAAAACTGCAAGATGTGGGGGCTGGAGGTTTGTGTGTGCGTGTGTGTGTGTGTGTGTGTGTGTGTGTATCAGAGCACCAGGCAACACCACAGCAGTCCACAGGAGAAATGATATGCCTGAAATATTCATAACAGCCATCTTCTGAGTTTGATAGATGGCAAAAGAAGGTGATGTTTCAAGAGTGTGTTAGCCAGCCAGGACATCACATTCAAGGTTCGCACCTCACTGAGCACCGTCAAGTGTCAACTCTCCCAGGGCGCTTTTCCCATTCCCCGCTCGCTATCATCTCGGCTTTGCATCGGGGTTGCATAACTGTTCTTGCTATGTAAACACAAAGTAAAGCCCCTCCCCTCCGCCCCAGCTACTCAGCAGCTCACGCATACCATCAGTCAGCCAACTTCAGAGTTTTGAGCCCCTTTGCTGCTTTCCTTCTATGTGCTTCTCCACACAGGACATTTTTTAATTGTTGTTTACATTCTAGCAAGCCAATGCCATTGCTAGAAAGATTTGTGCCTCAGAAATAAACATAATTCTGCACAGTCATATTGAAATTTTCTATATTACATCGTATCGTAGATTTATTGAATCGTGAACCCCATATCCCGTATCGCATCGTGAGATGAGCATATCGTCCCACATCCCTACAACCCTACCATCTGACCCCGTGCCAAAGCCATCAAACAGAGTCATTTACAACACACACAGTTGTCACTAGATAGATGTGAGAGTAGACTCTCTCACATGCCCCTCCTCTATACTGTAAAGTCATGGGGTCATAATTTGCAGCACGAGTAATGGAAAAAGCATTGGTTCTATTTTGAGCATGCCGTAAAAACTCAAAAACGCAAAGCTCCAGCTTCTTGCCAATCATTAATGCCCATTCATGAAAGCCACTTCCAGAAGGGGTTTTGAGTTACAACTGGGCATTTCTCTAGGTGTAGAGTAGCAGGCACTTCAAGGACTTTTAGCTTGTGGTCTGGTCTAACCTGTCCCGAGCCAAAGACAGCTAATGAGTGTGTGACTGAGAGAGACACAGTGTGTCCTGGGTAGGAGGGTTAATGACATAACCGCTCACAAGTCAGGCACTAACTCTCACTGTAATCTCTAAATCCTGCTATTCTTAGCCGCCTCCCGTCCCGCCACAACTCTCCTGTCCTGCTAAATAAAGACAGGATGTTCATCAATCAACACACACACAGGCAGACCACATGAAACACGATGCAAAAAACGTGTTCAGAGAAAGCACAAACACACAAAAGCCTAGGCAGAGGGGAATCACACCCTTAGCATTGCAAACTCCCACACTAGGATTACCCAGAATGCAACCTGTTTGGCCTTGGCCTGGCACCTGTCTCCCTGCTGCTGTCTGTGTTTGAACAGTGTTCTCGCCACATTCATCTCGCTCGCTTGCAGGGCAGGGAAAGTAAAGTAGGTTCCTCAATATTTGTTTATGGGTAGAAAACAATCCCAGTGAACCCGCAGAGCGAGATTAAAGTAGGTTAGCGCTAGATATGATAGCAGCTTCACCTCGGCCCAAACACAACAAGCACGGCTGGGCATTTGCACCTGGAGCTAAAATCGCAAGGAAATGAAAAATGACTTTTTCACCTTTTTAACAAATTCTCTGTACTATAGCATACAGCTATTTAACAAGACATGCCAAAGAAATGTACAAAATCACAGCCTATTTTTAGTCATTACTTCATCATGGCATACCAGTAGGCGTACATAAAAATTCTAACCAATAATACCATCACAGATTTAAACAATCTTCCCCTCTTGTCATATAAAGTCTGCAACTTTAATAACTTTAAATTAACATTTTTTGCCCCTGGGACCAATCTGATCATCCAGGGCAACAATGGTACATGTGTTATTTTACCAATTTTTCCTCCTACCTCCCATTCATCCCATTCTTCAGCTATCAGGCAAGTGGAGACATGCGGGAGTCAAATCTTGTCATTTGAAGGATATGCTAACTGACCACTATATAGATCGCAGGCCTCTCTCAGTACGGGGAGAGACTAACATCACTGACTTTGTTCATGTCGTTTCTCTCCACTGACGCATCATTAAACCTCTAACTGATCAGATCGACTGCTGTCTGTTCCTGTGCTCCAGTATCAATATCACCATACAACACCACCCCAACGTCCCGCTTCCACCAGGAAGACACTGTCGAAATGCTGTTTCCTTGTGACTTTAAAGTGATGTTGAACTTTGGCAGTACAAAGAAAAGAATCTGCTTTGTCAAAGTCCTGTCTCCCACCTTTTTTTTTAGCCTTTTTACAATTACTGATAAACATACTATTTTCTTCGTTCCATAAGTTTCCTCCGACTGAATTTCAGTGTTACACTTCTTCAAACTGAAAAGTTTAATAAACAGGAACAAAGCGATTCACTTAAAAACAATTCAGCAGCAGGACTCGTGTTTTTATATATTGTCAGAATCTGCTTTGTTCGCGTTCGTTTATGTGCTAGAAAGTGTGATTTTCAGACCTGTTCCTCCACACAATGAATGGAGAGAGAAAAAATGCAATTCTCCAATCTCCTCTACTGGAGCAACAGCTAACAGAGCATCGCCGATTTTGGGGTTATATCACGGTCAGGAAGCTACACAACCCAAGGCACTACAACCTAACAACGCAGGTCACTTTCACCAGGTAAACCTTATTAGCGCCTCAGTGGCCTCACCTCTGGCAGTTGATTTCGGAGGCTTCGTGGCAGGACAGCCCCCAGACATCATCTATAGACAGACTGGATGCCTTGTAGGCCTTCAGTGCCAGCGGGGAGAGCCAGTGCAGAGTCATAAAGGAGAAGAGGCCAGCGTTATCGACTGGGTGCTGGTGCCTGGAACGGGGAAGAGCACAGAGAAATAAGGTGAGACGCCTAAAAAAAAATGCAGGTGCACACACACACACAGAGGTGCTATGTTGGGAGAGCCGGCACACACAGGCCCCTGCAGGGAGCCGGCGCCTTTGCTCGCCACAGTCGATGAAAAGGTGAATCATGGCCACGATGTTTGAACAGCAATTTGCACGACCTTCACAAAAATCTGAGGGAGCAGCGAAAAAAAAGAAAAAAAAAAGAAAAAGAAAAAGTTCAGGGGCCGTTTATCAGTCGGTGTGTGTTCAAACACGGAGCCGTCTGCTGCCGGGGGATAAGTTCCCTTCCCTTATCATGGCCTCCTGCTACAGTCAGGACATTAGACAGGCAGCAAACACAACTAATGTGGCTATGTGTGTATCTTTTCACGTCTACCTGTGTATCTTTGAGTGTGTATCTGTTTGTCCATCTGTCTGCACACTGCAAAAATCTCCATCTTAACAAGTCATTCAGTCTTATTATTGAGTCCTAAAATCCTCATTTTCTTAAAACAAGTGAAAAAATATGCCAGTGTTAGATAATTTCACTCGTTTCCAATGCAAATCCAACTTGTTTCAAGTATTTTGTAGAATCAAGTGTCATTTTCTTGACAGAAGTGCAGTGATCTGCCTTATTCCAATGTGTTTCAAGATACTGACACTCATTTCTAGAAAATTCCTTAAACAAATGAAACTGCATTGGAAACAAGTGGAGTTATCTCACCCCATTTGCATAATTTTCACAAGATTTGAAGACTGAATATGAGACTAAATGACTTGTTAAGACGGACGTTTTTTGCAGTGTGAGTCTGCCTGTGTTTGGCTGACCGTCAGTCGCCCCATGAAGCCGAACAGATGAACAGGTGACATTGTTTTATTGTTTACTTGTGTGTTATCCTGAAGGGCTTCAGTAGCTGCAGGCTGTGCCGGTAGCGGCCTTTCCTCTTCGGCCCTCTCTCCGCTCCTGTTTCCGCCTCCTCTTCCTCAGGTTCTGGCAGGTCCGGCTGCGGGGCGGACAGAGTCAGGCCCTCCACCCGACCAGCTGCTTCCAGGGCGTCGGGGAACATGGCTGCCCTTCTGCGGAGAGACCAACCCAACCGTATTAGTACCAAAATAAGTTTCAGTTCTGTGCATAGAGCAACCCGTCACAGGTCTAAACAGAGCTTACATGTTTACTCTTTGCTACTCTGTATCGTCGCGGTCGGGTGAAAACCTTGCATCTGCTTTTCAGGAACTAAGAAAAGCAGTTTTTAGCAGGATGACAATGCAGTTTTTGACATTATCCAATGGGTTTTGACAGGGTATAGTTATAATTCTATATCCTATAGTTATAAAACATGAAAACCTCCAAAATTGGGAGTTATGAGGTTTGCGCACAATAAAAAAAGGTAGGTTGGAAAGGTGAGAATGTTATATGCAGTAGGCTATGATTCAGTTTTCTCTTTTCAATATATTTTTTTTTTTTTCTTCATTGGAAAACCCAGTCTGACCTGACCAGCTGACCCTCACAGCGGGAAGAGGAAGACAGTCAATAAAATCCTATGATCTGTCTGTTCCTTCCTCCTCTACCCAGAGACCGGTTGGACAAGCCTTGTGTTTCTGCTGAATCACCCTCTGAGACTCAGATAGACTTGAGAGATCACCTTGCTCAGAGGTCGCTGCCACTCTCTGGCATTCAACTCAAGTGCTTATCTATTTAAAGACGACCCGCCGGCAGCCTCAGGAGCTTGGGAGCATTTAGAGGCAGCAGACATTTGAGCTACCAGTACGTCCTCGCACTGTCACTGATCCCTTCTGTGGCAAAGCTCCATGACAAGGTCAGCCAGACTCAGTGTGTGGTGCGGATCCACTGTCCAGAGAACGTGGCCGGTGACGAGATTCAATACAGACGGCCCAGTAGGGTCAGGGACAGAATAACATAACAGAGAAGGATACACTCTTCTGATAAAAACACATTGCAAACAAGCAGGTGCTGTTGGAGTGCTATGGGAACCAAATGCAGATTTGGACAGAATGCAAAGAAACATCTTGTGTTTTCTGCTCCAACCCTCTCTGCCTTTATCGTATGAAGTTTAGCATACGGCTGTGAGCTTTTCAGAGCCCAAAACTTTGTAATACTGCATTCCAGTGGTGCCTGGGGTGTTGATTTAACCTGCTGGCCAGGTTTGGACCTGTTAAGCACACTGCCAAAAACTGCCAAAACAGTAGGTCACTGTTCACTGGCAACTGTTGTGAGTCCAGAATTCAATGGAAATATTTACATACCAACTGATACCAAGAAATGTAAAAACAAAATGAGAAATTAGGGCAGAGCAAGTTAATAAGTTTAACTATTGTACACAAAGAAATGACCTGCTCAGGAAACATGGACTTGCCAAAGATAAAGATGTAATGGTTTTTGCTTTCCCCATCATTTTTGGCTGACCTTGTCATTGTGTCAGTGTTTCCGAATGGGGAAAAAAACATGATCAATATTCCCACTGCAAATAGACCAATTTTGAAAAGGTCATTGAGCACACAACATATAGGGGCATTTATTAATTTATTTTCCATCATTTCTGTCTTCCAGTTCAAGGTAATTTAAACGAATCAGAGGGATAGGCTAGTTATATGCACATCTTGAAAAGCAGAACTTTTAACTGTACAAAAGAAAACTTTTTATTGCTTACTTTTCATACCACTATTGGTTAATAATGCTTAATTACCTGAGCTTAATATGCATTTCCTTTATGTAATATTCATCAATGTGAATTTACTTAATCAATATCACCGTCATTACTATGTCATCACCATGATACTAATCAACAACAAGTGGTAGCCTAGGGATAAAGTTTTCATTCAAAATTCACTTACATGCAGTTCGGCTCCTGCTGTGCTCGTGTCACCTTAGCAGTTCACTTCTTTAGATCTTGGGTTTATGAGGAATAATTGCAGACGCAGATGCAGTTACGCATGACACCTCTTTCTAAGTTTTGCCATGAAACCCGGGTCACTTTCTCACATCTTCCTCCGCGGTGCAGCGGCAGAGCGTCGCTCCGGTGCGCTCAGCTGAACACTCTGGCACACAACATAGTAAAGTTGACGTCTCACGTGTATATAGTACGTGCTGTTTCCCCCCAGCAGTCTGAAGCTGCAGCTCGTCCACGGGCAGCCTGTAGGGGACGGAATTCCCGTTATCACTCTGACGTCATCCAACCGGTGACGTGACCAACCGGTGACCGTTGCTAGAACGGTCACCGTAGTAACGTCAATACTAATAAGGAAGTACTGTTAACATAGAGCCTCCTTCGGGGTCGGGACCGATACAAACTTCACTGGCGCTGGGCCAGAGACCAAGGAGGTTTTATCGTAAGAAGAAGTAAAGAGCTCTCACTCTGCCCCTACTTCCGCGTACCACGAAGGTGCCAGACATCAATGTCGAGGCTTTCATGGAGTGATAAATAAGGCCTACTGTTGGAGATATTGTCAGCTAAAGTTAAATAATATCTTAGCCTTTTTTGGGGGGGGCCAAATTACTTTTATTTGGACCAAATTATTTTGACAGAGAGCAGTGGCGTGCGGGGGGTGGGGGGGTGGGGTAGGTACTGCCCCTGCCCCTGCATTTGATTTAAATGTGAGTTTTTATTTGGTTTTTATTAGTCAACCCTGTTATTTTAACCTATTCACTGGTGTTCATGTGATGTGTTAGGGTTAACCTGGAAAGGAGGGAAGGTTTGGTTTGTTCATCAAATGGAGTGCAGAGAAACTCCAAAGAAATACATGTGTCTTTGTATATTTATCAGACTATATAAAGTCACATATGAGGCCGGCCCTAACAACACTAAGAAAAAATGCAAAAGTGCCTTTTCAGAAAGTGTCCATGCCACTGAAAGACACACTCTTGTGTAAGGTGTGTGTGTGTGTGTGTGTGTGTGTGAGTGAGAGAGTGCACTTATGCCCCCCAAACCCAGGTGGCTTCAGGTTGGTGCGGGCGGAAGAGGTGCCCCTTCTTTCTTTTTTGCCCCTCAGAGAGTCTGTGCACGCTGCTGACAGAGAGTACGGTTAAAAGACAACTAGGCAAAGTGAGAGGTTTCACTTCTGCCCACTTGTTTTTGGTTGGGAGTCATAATGAGAACATCTCACTTTCAGACCAATACATTTCCTTATGTGAGAGGCTTAGCACGGTATGACCAAAAAATCACCATCAATTATCAATACATTTCATCCTGTACCGTTTTCATTGAAGTTTCTCATAAATTAACTTTCCTCCATCTGTCTTTTTTTTAAAGTTAAATATCGCTTTTACTTTAACTTGTAATTGATTTTCTACCAGTCCCTGCAAATGGATGATAGCGCACCTATTTTTGAGCTTCAAAAGGCACATCCAATTCGGACACTTACTTATATTCATTCATTCATATACTTGATATTAACCCTTCCTGAACCTTCACAATGTTACAGATACATATAAGAAGTGCAGGCTATGTACTCAAGGCTCTTATTTTTCCATTTATCAGCCAATACTGATTCTCTACATGAAGTAGGCCTAACCGTCGCCCAAAGTGGGATTTAAGGCTTCCCGCTTCTTGTTCGTGACTAAGTTCATAACTTCATGTTTTTATATGCTTAAATGTGTATAGATATTTATGAAATTTGACTTGTATTACACTGATCTGATGTCAGTAATGGACATTCAAAAAGGTTCTTTCTTTGAATTCTGTCCTACCAGTCTGCACTCAATATATTGCTGTTAAGGGAAAAGCTTTAACATATGGCCTAATGTTGCAGATATTCCATTAATAACATCAAAAAAGGTTTATCTGGACCAATTTACGTGCAAACCAAAAGTTTCCAGAGCTAAAATGTATGTTTTGTACGGAGCCACTAAAGTCCCGAAAGGTGATATTTTTTTATCTTGGCTCCGTAGTTTTGTGATGAGTCCTTTTTGAGAAAAACAACTGTGTGAAGGTTTACGCCCACTTTTGCAGACTGGAAGGTGGGACAGTTTTTTTTTTTTTTTTTTAAACTGTTGACTTATCTTCTAAAGCATAGACAATTTTTGCATGAGGTTTCTGCAGAGCTACATATGGTTGGTGTTAGGTCCGGAAGTAAACACAAGCCTTCCTTAACCACCTCACCACAAGAACAAGCACACTGCTGTGTTTGATAGATGGGTGCACTATACCAGATGCACTTTTGAAAAAGAAGGGCCTGCAGCCTTTTATAAGCTATTTAACTTGCCTGCACTGCTGGCTAAGTGCCTGGCTCAACCTCCTAAAGAGTTTAGTTATGTCACTGCAGGGACAATTTGTTTACAAGCATGTCAGTTGAGGTTGGTTGAGATTATGACTTAAGGCATGTTATATCACTATAGCAGATTTTATTGTATAATTTACATTATAATTCAGAACGTCACCTGTTTCCTTCCAGGCAGTCACATGGAGATGTTTGTGATTGACAGTGTGGGTGTATTTGTTATTGTGCTCAGCCATGCATCTAAAACCACACATATTGCCACTGTTTACATGTCACCCAATAAAATAAAGTAAGCTGGAAAAAACAAGACATCTTCTTGTGGATTTTAATGGATTCACCACAGTCACTACAACCCTTATAACCAGCAGTATCTAATGAAACACATTTTAAAATAATAAAGAAAATGTGTTCATGTTGAATTATATTTATCTCTAAATGCTCTTTGTAAGCTGGCAATTAAATCACAATTGGCTCCAATCACAGAGGAAGAGAAATCAAAAGCTGGAGACAAAAAAAACATTAAAAAATAGAGATAGAAACATTGGCGCAGACAGAGGGGCTTTGGATGTTGCCTACCGTTATCAAGCTTTGCTGCTGGTGCTAATAGATAGGCTGTCAGTTGCCGTGAGAGTTTCAACCTCCTAACCGTGCTTTGTTTACTCTGTTGACAGCAGAGTGGGCGAGCCAGACTGAAGCAATATCTTAAAAATAAATAGTAGACCCTCTCTGTTAGGTGACATGAAGTTGTCGTTACTTAAAAGATAAAGACCTTAAGCTCAGCTGGCTGTGTGAATAACAACGACACCGAGGCCTCCTCATGGGTCAGTGCAGTCAAGCAGTGGCATTTTAAAGGCCTTGGCTGTGCACAACAGTATAGGGCATAAAGTAGAGCTGAACAATATGAACTTCTGCAATTTCCAAATCGCAGACAAATTAATGCAATGAATTTCTTAAGAACACAGTGTTTCAGAGTTGTGATGATATGAATCGTAGTTTAAATCGCAATTGCAATATTCTGTCAAATAATCGCAATTCGATTTTTTGCCAATATCTTTCAGCCCCAGTACAAAGCAAATTCAAAACGATAAAGGAAAAATAGTAAATGCTAAGTTGGGTCTCTCTCTCTCTCTCTCTCTCTCTCTCTCTCTCTCTCTCTCTCTCTCTCTCTCTCTCTCTCTCTCTCTCTCTCTCTCTCTCTCTCTCTCTCTCTCATGCATGATTGTCTTGACCTGTGGCCTAAACAGAGCACATACATACATATCTGATAAGCACTTATCATTAGGAATGGTCATGGTTACTATTTTGGTTCATTGTTCTTATTAATCTTAGTTGCATTTTCCGTGATCTCAGGTAATATTTGGTTTTTGCCCCTCTGTCTGGCTTACTTTTCAATGTCTCTTACTGTTGGTTGTTTCTTTATTGTGGTTTTTATTGTTTTTCTAATGTGTTGGTTGTGTTGTTGTTGTCTGGTCCTGACTGTACCCAAATTTCCCCTTGTGGGATAATAAAGCCCTTGACTTGACTTGAATTGGACTACACTGACCCCTGTTGATGCACCAAACTCTTGATTCAAGAGCAGCTGAACCTCTGATTCAAACGAACTGCTCTAGCTTGTTTAAAACCATGATCCTCAGCATTTTCAACAGTTTACAAACTTAGTGAAGCTAGCTGCCCACTCCCTGTACTAGCAAATGACAGGTTGCACAAAACATCCACGTTCCAACAATTAAGTGAACCACTTAATTAAATGCCACGTCTGTAGTACTTCTAATGATGTTTAGTCATACTTCTTCAATCATTATATTTACCTGTTGAAAGCATTATCAGCACTGGACTATCCAAATAAAGTGTGGCCAACATGGGTTTTTCCCACAGACGAGCCTGCTGGGGGTTTGATAGGATTCCAACACGCTGTGATATTTACTATGAGCCAACATGGACGACATACCGCCTCACCGAGCAGCTAGAGTGTTATTGATAGGTCATTATGTCGGCCTGCAGGCTGATCAAGTGTCTTACAGAGGTCGGGTTTCTGCTCCTAATCAAATATACAGAGGGTGTATATCCATAGTGTCCCTCCCTCCGCTAGAACAGAATCATTTATTAATGACAAAGGACACTGCAGAGCTATTTATGTTGAAGTATAGCTAAAGCAAATTCATTCTATACAAGATGATAATGCATGCCATTTGGTTGAGGCTTTTGTACAAACAGCTTTACTGCACCATGAATGCATAGCTTTTTGTCGCATGTGGTAATTGAACCGCTGCACCTGGCAGTGTTGTTGCCACGCTACACCCATTGAGTTACACAAGACTATTTGTTTGATAAGAGAGACGGCAGACTAATTCGGTTATATCCAATAATTACTGCATAGTGGAGCGCAGTGGCATCAGCAAATATAAAAAAGTATTTAAACTGTTCTCTGACTCTGCCACTACTTTTCTTACAGTATCTGTATTCTGTATGGCATTGACTTAATACAGTGATGCAATCTCACTGGCTGATTTCTCTGCATCACTGGCAGACAGAAGAAAGCAATACATAATCTACTGGAGAAAATCATCGAAAGGGTCTCACTTTACTGAGCTGGGAAATTTGCTGAACGTCTGCAATCAATGAACTGAATCTGGAGTTCCCTATCAATTTCCCCGGAGATTTATGATAAGGGCCAACCCATGACTGAGTTTGGAGCACGGTGCTATCATACAACTGGGGGTTTCTTCCATGGAGAATTTTAAGCTTTTAGCTTTTACCTTACAAAGGCTATTGATGGATATATCCAGAGAATAGTTTACTCAAAGAGGAAGCTTCAAAGGACTCTCCAAAGTGTTCATACATCAAATGAGATCCAAAGTATGCGAACAACAGATTTTGTAAAAAATAAATTCTGCAGTGTATAAGGTGTTGTATTCCAACCTCAATCTACAAATTCATAAACGCATGGGCTTGATTCAGACTGCATAAATTCACACGGAACTTGAGCAGATTGACATCCACACGTTTGAGCTGTTTCTATTCAGACTTGCTCTATAAATGTGCACACTAAGGATTTTGGGCGTGTCTCTTCTTATGGAAAGCTTTATTCAAAACCTTTTTCTTTGTTGGTTTCTTTGTCCTTCCCATCAGTATGGTGGAGAATCGCTCCACTGTCTTTTCTCCTATTCATGTCTTTCTGCTGAGACATTGACTTTAAATACTGTGCACCTTCAATTCCATTACTTTTTTCCAAGATTGAACTGGCAACATGCCCTTGGGCGATTAATTCGATAAAAACATAATCAAATATACTTTACAAAATCTGAAAAAAAATGAGGCTAGTCCACATTTTTGCCAATGACAAATCACTGAAACATATTTTATATTAAAGTTTTATTATTTTCTAATCAACTCACCAACAAGCTGCTCTGCAACTGTATCACTCATTGCACTGAAACTTTGCGAAAGGCTTTGACATGCATGTTATGGCCACATTTGCATCACATATGAATATTATCTCTTCCTATGCATATAAAGTGGTTCTTGTTGCCCGATGTTTCATATGCATACATTTGATGGTGCTGATGACATTTGGAAAGCCACACAATGGAATCTGTCCTTTGGCTGTTTGGGCATCGGTGTCTGTCTGACATATTCCTTGGTGTATCTACTCATCTACTCATCGCCATTAAGAACTGCGCCAGACAACGGCAGACAGAGGACTGAGATATTCCCACAACAGCCTGCGACATCCTGCCAGCTGACACAGCACCTGTCTGCAGGGTGGAAAGGGCGCTCGGTACCTGAAGTAGCACATAAGGGATGTCAGCGAGGGCGACCTGACCCGGCTGCTTGACACTTGAAAACGTTTGCTGGTATTGGGCCAATTCCTGAATAAATTCTCAATTGAATGCCACATAGCTCATGCATTGCATTCTGATCTATTGAGGCTGCTGTTGAGGAGAAATTGAAATCTCTGCTGCTTCTCTTGTCCCTGTATGATGTGTTTCAATCAAAAGCCCTCGCTCTCTGATTCTGCGGGACTGACACCAAAGCTGACATTTACCGTTGATAGTTGAAAAATGTTCTGCTATTAAACTCCATTACATCTGCACTGGAAATATCTTGATGTGACGTCAAGTTGTCTGCGTTTGGCCAATTATCTGTAGGAATAATAATAATAATAATAATATGTTTTCTTGACGCATCAATTCATATCCTATTCGATATCTCTGGCATTTATTAGTATGCCGATTTCTTGTTTGAAATCATGCAACTGATGCTGCTGTGACAATTGAATTTCCTTTCTTCCTTCCTTTCTTTCTTCCTTTCTTTCTTTCTTGTTTCTATTTGAGTGGTTGATTTGAATGTACCAGGGCAACTAAATAACTCTTACTTGGGGCTCATGTAATCAGGAAATATGTTATTTGGGTTATCATTCCTTCAAAGGCCTACTTGAGCAGCTGAGTATCATATTGAAGCTGTAAGTGGTTGAAAATGAAAGATTCTGAACAAAATTTCTATTACACTGGCATAACCTTTTAGGGATATATCATTTTCAATAACCTTCCAGCTTAGAAAATAACATTTTTAAATTCCATGACTTTTCTAGGCTTGCCATGACCATAATAACCCTGATACATGCACACAGCTTAGAGAAGTACTGGACTGGAGCAAATAGAGGCACTTCACTGCTCTAGTACTTGGAGGGTAATCCTCCTTTTCCCTTCTGCAAGACGGGCAAAGCAAGCTACAACAGTAAATTAAAGGTTGAAAAAAGTTATCCTGTGCAACGACGACATCAATTTCCAATCAATAATTTTAAGCTGATTTCCACTAAAGTTTTGTAGTCACACATGATCCGAGAAACAAGAAATGCCCAAGCCACAACTCACTGATCTGTCATGATGTCTGAGAGCCCAACCTTGGCAGTTCTTTGGGGAGCACGGCTTACAAGTTGACTATCAATCAGGTTTAATAAGGGGTCAGTCATGCATTGAGTGAAAGCTTGCGGGCTGTCACTGTTGGTTTTGTTGGAGTGTATCCTTGGGATCTTGATCAAGCTGCGCAGCAAGGAATCAAAAGGCATTAAGGGAAGACCGGTGCCGATGCACTTTTAATGACACTGACACACTCAACTCCAGGCTTCTCTCTGGGTTTGTACAGAGTGCTGCGCTCAGAAAGCTTCTTTAAGTTTTGTGGGAACTATAAATTAATGATTATTACCAAGGGCATTGTAAATGATCATTATCACGAGCAATGAAATATATATGATGGGAGTAAGGAGATTTAAAGGACAATGTACTACAAAAACAGCCATAAAACAATTCAAACTGTCTCAAAGCTAATTTCAGAGCCTCAATATGCATTTACCCACATGCAGTACAAGTACAATTACACTCCAAAGTGTGTGAACCCCTTAATGTTTTGCACATTTTGTTAAGCAATAATATAATTTAAAGCCCTTATGTGTAGCATATTTACCAAATATATAATTTCTCAAATTAATCTTGATAGCATAATAATGGCTTATGCTGAAATGGCTTCAGAAGAATTTGTCATTAGGCCCTTTTCACATCGTCATGGTAACAGCTTCCATATTGAGAAACTCACCTTCATAATCAAAGAGGTAACTTTAGGTGAAGAACTTGTAGCCTTTAGTTTAGATCCAGGAGTCAACAAAAATAGTCTTTGTACTTCACCAATGGTATTTTTGGGCCGGTTGTGGAGCGATTTAGTGAAGGTCAGAGCTGGCAACAAGAAGTTGTAATGCACCTGTTCAATCAATGCAGAAGCTGTTACCATGACAATGTGAAAAGGGCCTGTTAAGTAATTCTAAGTGTTGCTCTCTATGTGTTTATTCTATGTGTCCTAACTAAAGCAGGAGACTACTTAAGCATCCAAGCATTATATTATACTATCCTGGAATAATCAGGATAACCACATCATTAACCCAATGTACTGTCAAGAGGAAAAGATTCACTTTACTATACAGCTACGCTCCCATAGGTTAGCTGTCATTCAGTATCATAACATAGTAGTAGCAAACCCTCTGTTTACTATCACATTGGACTTTGATGCAAATAATTCTGATGTTGAAGTTAATGTAACTGTGTGATTTCATTTTATTTTTAATGTTCTTTACTTTTGATTTAATTTGTTATTTTCTAGAGGCCTTTCCCTGCCAGAGAACATCCTCTCTCCAGGTTTTAAGCTCCAGATCGCAACGGATGGTCTGTACAGATGAATGTATACCGTTGTTCCTTATGGTGCATCATGTATCATCATGTGCTCAACAGTGTGTGTTGCATGTGAAAGAGAAGAACCAGTTCTAACAAGGAACGATAAACAAAAGTAACTACAAGTGTTATACAATAGTGTTATCCTCCGGCGCTGTGTTTTATAAGCTTTGTTAGAGTGTCTCCCTTTTGGAGAACTGCATATCTGCTTGTATTTTCCTTCTCTCCATTCATGAATGCATAAATAAACCCTGTAAAATGTTCCATGTTGCACCTTGGGGGATGAGGAGAAGACTCAAGGTGCTCTGTAGCTTCATCAGTTTACCATAGATAGTTTGATTGGTCGGGCATAGAGAGTAACAAATAACCTGATTCACTATGATGCAATTAAAATGTAATGATTATTGTAAATAAGTTTATTAAAAAAGTATGTTGATGTGATAATCTCGTGTGCTTGACAAGTTCTATGGGTCAACCTTCATTATAAGAATTCTAATAACTGATTATGAAACTGGTTGAGATTTGATGAAGTTGTAACAAGTTTGAGTCGTAATTGTTTTGATTAGCATTTCATTTGATAGGGTATTTATAATTCTGTGCTTTTTAAATGGTTTACTAGGAAATTGTATTTTTTCTAACTGTTTTCAGATGTGAAGCAACTCATGGACCTGTAAAACCACTCGCTCACTCGCGCTATCTGACCTCTTATGGCCATTAGGATGCACAGACGCACTGAACCAACACACTGAACCAGCATCGTTCACTCGCCTCCTCTCTGCAATACGGCTGAACTGCTTCACATCTATGTCACTGTGTGTCCTTGTTCATTGTGGTAGTAGTACATTAAGCATGATTTCATCATTTGTGTGAACAAATGAAAGGAACGTTTACTCAAAGGAAAATCCCATCATTATCTACTCACCCCAATGTCAGTCGAACTCGTACTTGTACAACCAGTAAACTCACAGCGACTGCAGTTCCATCTCAGCCTTCTTCTCAACAATAGAGGTGAACAGGGTCTGGGTTTTTAGAGTTCCAATAGAGGCATAAAATGATGATGAAATCTCTCTGCAGCATCATCCAAGGTTTTTACAGCCAAACGACTGCAATGTGAGACCAAAAGGCCTATATTTGCCTCATTATCTCCTATATTTACTTCACGGACACCGGCTTGTTTGTTGAAGCGTGAATAGACTCTCCCTATAGGGCTCGGGGTTAGAGCTGGCTGGGCTAGTGCACACCGCCACCAGCCTCCTCTATTAGAGGCACCAGCCGCCTCCCCGAGCATTTCAGACCTATGCAGTTCAACGATGACTTCATGAAAATCCTACAGTCACTTAACTGAAAACACCATGAGGATGCTTGCCAGCACTGCTGCCAAGCATAGAAAACAAACACTTAAGAGCAGCTTTTTAAGACAGAAAATACTACAATAGGGAACATGTCCAAGAACTGATGCCAGCCAAATCACTCATCTAAAAATAAACTTTTTCTAAAAAGTTTCCACTGTGCAGATAATTGCTGCCTGTGCAAAGCATCTCTTCTTTGATAAAGGTCACTCGATTCATTCAGCATGAGGAGTGGCCATCGCTCATTAGAAGTTGCGCTACTCCATCTAACCTGGCATGAGCAGCGCTGCGCTGGCATTTCAGATCAAACACACTGATCAGGCCCACTGATTTCACAAACTAATGGGCCAAAAATACCACCGGTGGACCTGACTGCAGGAGAATCTCTTGCCAAGACATTTCCTCACCAATGAACAGCATAAAATGCCAAAGGGTTTTGGAAGAATCCCATGAATACATCTCCCAAAGTACAAAGAGACTTCCCTTTACTTTCTGTTCCCCCTCCATACCCTTCCTCTCACCTGTAGGCTCCTGATGTTAGATGTGGCAAAGCTCGCTTATTATGTGCAAACACCTTATGGGCTTTCACTGCTGTGCTTTCAACTATTTGCTGCTTTCTATGATGATCTATGTATAGGAGAGACAGAGGGAAGGAGGGAGGGAGAGAGAGACAGAGACATAGAGAGAGAGATGGGGAAGGGGGGTGATAGAAAGAGTGAGAAGCAGTGTGTCATACTCGACTGCTGGGATGCACAGCGTAATATCCTGCGCCCAGACACCCCAGAGAGCACAGTGGAGAGCAATTATTCCAACACTTGTCATTCATTCAGCCTAAAAGTGCATGTAATTCTCTGAGCACATTGAAACAGAGTAAACAAAAAACATTGTATAAAACATGATTTGTCACCCTCCCAACTAATAATCCTCAAAGAAATCTCTTTAGTTCTAGCTTTAATATTCCATAGTCCTTTGGTTTCTAAGATGTCATTCCAAGTGCCTGCAGGCAAGAGTTTCTGGAGCTGTGCTCCGTCTCTGCAGCACTGGCACCTTGGGAAATGAAGTGATTTTTTGGGCTTTTTAGTTTTACGCATGCATAAATTAATGAGCCGCGCGCAGCATTTATTGAGACATAAGCGCGCGTGAGCCAGTCCCCTAATGCTGCGGCCATACACCCGCTGTCAAAGCAAATCATTACTGGTGCAGGACCATTGGCTGAGGAATGTTATTCTAAGATGTAGCTTCCATTCTGCTCAATAGGAGGAGCTGTTGACTCACCACCTCATGTCAATGGGCTTTCTGAGCTTTATCAAGTTAAGATCTAGATATCTAGTGATTTATCTAGTGATAGCCGAAATAGTGGCGTGCCGTTCTGTGAGATGCTGGTCTGCCAGACTGTCCATACTCTTGTTTCCCACTGCAAACCTGATGATCTGTGACCAGTGTGTTGTATGTAATGACCCAACTTTGAACTGGTGCCCCTCTGGATGCTGTCAGTGTCTCTCTAATCCACTTTCTGAGGTGATAGTTAATCTTATTTTGGAGCTCACATGCAATGCCTTGCACACACACATACACACACAACCAGCATCCTCTCACCTGCGTACTCAAGGGAGGCCATAATTATAATTAAGCAGATCAGGATGCCTTCAGGAAGCAACATGAGAGGAAAAGGTAATTAAGGGTATCTCAAGCATCATGATATCACCCAAAAGAACCTTGTTATCTCCTTACGTCCAATTATGCCTATCTCGAACGTGACAAGAGTACGTAGAAATGGATTTAGGAACTCCAAGAAATCCCCCTGCCAGAATGACACTAATGCCCTTAAATGTAAAATTCAGGCTCAGTATTTGCTCAAGCTTAACAGCGCCGGATGCCCAAGGACATCCTCCAACATCTCTCCTAGAAACTGTACAAGGTGAGAGTCCTCCTATGGCATCGTTTTCCACTTGAATCCACCTTGAACTGAATTAATGAAGAGGCTCCTCACTGTGGCATGGTGATGAGAAGACAACAATGAATGGAGAGCAGCATTCACTAGGGACCGCTGGTGGATTTAATTAGTCTGTGTTTACCTCCTCGTGCGACGCCTGAGATCCTGATGCACAATCACAAGCACGCCCGCACGCGCACGCACACACACACAAACAAAAGAACAGCTGTAAAACAGTTGAATTGTGAACGCCTCCGATCTATCAGCTCGTAGGAATGGCAACTCTGTTGGGAGGAAACGCTAGACAGAAAGCGGCTTCTGAAAGAAAAGAATGTGCCATATTAGTGTTTTGTTTATGTCGGAGACAGCGAGAGGGAAAAACTAACAAGCAAGAGAGAAGAGTGCGGTGTAGGTGCAGTGGAGTTTGTCATCAGGGCGGCTCTGCCGAGATCAAATCTTTGTGTGGAGAGGAAGTCTAGTGATGCACAGCTCAGTAGAGACGGCATCTCTCACCATCCCAAGTGCATCAGGCATCAAGCAGACAGATGCTGAAAACTATGGATTTGCAGTTCCTTTCAATAACATCATCTGTATATCTTTGAGTGAAAGCAAAGCATGAAATTTACTGTCCGTACCACTGGTAGTTACTGTAAGTACCGGGAAAAAACAAAACGTAGCTGGCGAGAGAGGAGCAGGCATGACCTCGGTACTTACACACTGCCATGACTAGATATAAAAAAAGGAATGCACCTACAGAACGAGCATTTGCTCTCCTCTAGTCATGCTTGACAGAGCCTACACAAGTGGGTTGAAGGTTAAGTGGGAGTGGAGGCAACTTCACTCCCAGATAACAGATAGATAGTTTACTTTTCACCCATGCAACCCATCTTCCCTTTCAAACCACTCCTGTTAATAATAAATACTAAGACGAACACATACGCACAGAAGGAAAGCCTTGTAGGGGCAAAGCATACTCATTACCCATTATTAATTCAGGTACAAGCATGCTGACAAGTGCGTGAACGTTTATGTTTCAAACTCAATGCCTCGGGAGATGGAGGAGGCCGATGAGAGCAAATCATGTGTAATAAACCTTTGTTTCCCAGAGCAGCAGTGGAAGAGAGCGCGCCGCCAAATAGCCCAGTGGAGGCGCATTAGGAATGCTTGACTAGGCTTTTGGGAGGAACCTCCAGTCCTGGCGGCAAGAGCTCTCCATCCTGCGAAGGTGGAGGAGAAAGAAAGAAACTTCCCTCTGGAGTGTTGTGTAACCACTTAATGTATGGATCCAGGCAAGCAGCACACACACACACACACAGAGAAAAACAATGCACTTACCACGAACATATCGGCACACACCAACTGCCTCAACAATTAAGCATCATTAACATGGTCCCATAGGTGTGTTTCCCAGTTAAGTGTGATGCGGCTGCACTATGCCTTTAGCCAGGCTGAGAGCCAGACATTATGGGCTTTTAGAGGACAGACATGCCCTTATGTAAGGTTTTAAACCCAGCCTTGGGCACAGCTAAGAGGAACAACAGCAGGCATCACAAAAAATGGCCTTCAGGCACAAATGAACACAGACTTAGAAGTGGACCGTTTGTCCTTCTGGGTGTGTGTGTGTGTGTGTGTGTGCATGCCTCTCACGATTGATGATAGGGGTTGGCAGGCTCAAGGATGTTTACACAGCTACAGACCACACTTGACTCTCTCTCACACACACACACACACACACACACACTTAATCTCACATTCAGCCACTCCAAGCGCCTGTACATAAAAAGCATATACATAAAATTCTCTCTCTTCTTTTTAACATTTTGTTTTTATAATCAAAAATATCATCCAAGCATTTACAGTGTATAACAACAAATGATTCTATGCAACTGTTAACAGCCTTTACAGAAAATGAAGAAATATATCCATTTTGATCTATGTTACAAACTGGGAACAGAAAAAAGAGAAGAGAGGGAGTTAGGCCAGGGGGTTAGGAGGCTCAAAGTGTTCAGTTAGACCCTGATAACCTCCCTGGGAAGCCCTGTAGTCCTGGCTCACATTGACAGCACACTGAGCCAATCACAGGCCAGGACAATCCCGCCCATGTGAGCTGTAACTAAATAACAATCCAGTGAATGTAGGAATCAGTGCTCCTTGGCGACTCCCAGAGAGTCGTTATATCTAAAAATATTTTGCAGACAGGGAAAACAAGAGTTCAAGTTTCTGAAGTCTCCGTCACCATGGTGATGTGTCAACATTTCTGTAACCATGGAGATGCTGTGTATTTACCTCTCTGCCACCTACACAGAGTCCCTGAAATGTTCATTTAGCATTCCTCCCTGATCTGAGATCTATGTTGAAACATCTGTGCCCTCGTTCGGTCGAGTACAGTCCACCGTCTCCAATAGTTGTGGGCTTCATCCCGTCCCCTCCATGTCTCTCTGCTGTCCTCCGTGTCTCCTGTGTCGTCCCGTGTGCCTGCGGTCTCTTCCTCGTCCCAGCGGCCTCATGTAGAGTCTATGTGCTCTTGATGCCCTGGAAGCCACAGAAGTTCCAGCGTTTCTCCAGACTGGCTCCCACCCCCGTCAGCTCCTGTCTGAAGGTGCAGGGCAGCCGGGACAGCAGGGCCTCCACCTCACCAGGGTTAATCTGGACACACACACACACACACACACACACAGGCAACAATTAGACACAACACAAAGGGGAAGTCCACACGCATTAACACAGATACATTTGCACATACTCATACGCAGAGTCTGAAAAAAAAACATCCGCCATGCGTCAAATGCGGTTAAACTTTGTCTTTGTCGGACAAATCAATAAAGGTCACCCACCTCACAGGACGATGACTTTTTGAGATGATAACATCTGAATGCCTCAGTTATAAACTTTGTCCCTCCTGGCCACCATACGCTCTCTCTGACTGAGCAAGTGGTAGCATCTAAACTTCTGTTTAACTTAACTTATTCTTTACTTCTGCAGCCTGGATGGTTAACTAGCCTAATGTTAGTTGATGATTAATATCAAAACATGAAACATTCTAACTTCAACAGTATGTCTCTTCATGCTGAATTGATCCAGTCGTGATCCTTGATGTATAAGTTAGTGAGTTTTAAATTAACACACAGAACCTGATTCTGTACACGAAACAGTATTGAAAACGGGTAGGGAGACATACTTCTATGAATAATACATTATTTTGGGCGGTAAAAAATATTCTTGGCAGGTAAATTCTTTTGTATTTTACCTTGTTTAAAGGATATTGCAGTGGGAACTCTTTCATTCCCACTGCAATATCATTTTTAAACAAGGCCAAATAGACTGTCAGACACTACTCTTTAATGAAACTTTGCACACCTGCTCCTATTTATGTATGGAATTGTTTGTGTTTTTAATGTAATTTTATGTGAGCCTTTCATGGGTATATGTTTTTATGTTGTTTGTGAGACAATTTTCTGTCATTATGTGATAGACAATAAAGTTTTTTGAATCAGGTGAGCCAAAAAGTCAACTTTGACCTCCGCACTTCATTCCGTTTCGTTTCTACTTGCACACTCCCAGATTCTCACACTTCCACTATCATCACGACTCCTCTCTCTGTTCCAGTCACCCTCGCACAACATTCACTCACAACACTCACTCCTCCAATGCAATCAGACAATCATACAGTAAGTGAATTTGAAGAAAAAGGGTGACAGCGTAGCAGCCACTTGACAACGCGTAAGCCGGCTCACCCCCCCCCCCCCCCCCCCGGGTGGGCTGAGAAAAGTCAGTCCATTGAAAGCCTTGGGTGACGGCGGAGAGCGAGATCCACTGTATAAGCCGGTGTAGACAGTGTCTTGCATTAATAACTAGATTGTTCAAGCCCTGCGCTGATGTCAGGACGCATTAAGGTCCATCATGGAGATATGACGGGTGTGTCATCGCTGACAATGGAGCCGTGTGTGTGGAGCCGCTAGATAAGCAGAGAGGATTGGGCTTGCTGTTGGGGAGTCTAGCCGGTACTATTGACAAAACTCTGTGGGCTGTTTGATGTGTTTTTGTGGAGAGTCAGTGTGGGAACAACAGACGCACCGGCAAACTCACGCAGGTAGACACACGTGGGCGCACACACACACACACACACACACAAACACACACACAAATAAACACACACACCAGACAAGAAACCCAAAAGGCGTGAGAGAAGACAGTCACGCTCTATTCTTTGCATGTGTGAGATTGTGAGAATGAGTCAGGGTGGTGACAAGCATATTCAACGAGTTGGTACAGAGAACAGTAATTTCTTTGGGCTACCTTGTGGATCTGGTAGTTACAGATTTTTTATTTTTTTGTTTTTACAGATGACAACAAAGTCTTCCAGTGTGTAAGGGGATGTGTAAAGTGGAGTAATCTGAAGTCTGAGGGTCGTGGATGTGTCATGTGTCTGCTGTGTGGTCAGTGGGTGTGACTGCGGAGGGGGCGGCGAGATCTGCCATCTTTTTGAAAGCCTCCTTGTTGGCGTTACCTTGGGAAAGTGACATTGAGAGTTGCCTTTTTCAAAGAGCCTCCTCATGGAAGTGGCAGTAGAATGCCTCCTCACATAGATGGAGATAAAATAACCGTACTCCACCGGACAGAGTGGAAACTAAGGGGCGTCTGAGGGTGTCTGAGGACTCAGGATAGTGTTTGGCTTAAAGTGTCGGAATGAAGGATCTAGTTTTAATATGTCCCACCATCAAGGGAAATCACACTGCTAGCCAGATATAGCTAGATAGCTAGATATAGAGCTATGACATTTTAGGAGAGAAAAGGGAGAACAGGACAGTCTCCAAAGTTTAACTTTCTCCCCATTTGTTTTTAGAATATTTCAACTGTGTTACTTACAATATATTTTAGGTTAATTACTTGGCTCCCAAGGACCCTCCCTAATTTAAATTGGTATTGCATTCTACTCCCAATAAAGGATTGACCAAATAACATTTCAGCCTTTAGTGAACTGTTAGAATACAGTGAAAATTAAAACAATCTACATTCAGGTTATTTAAAGTGCTTGGGCTTCACCTAAGGAGCCCTCCTGCAAAATGGATCCATTTTTGTGGAAGGGTTGTAAATGCATTAGGGAGTTCTGCCTGCATCAAGGGGCTGTGTGTGTGCCAGGAGTCTAAAACTGCACAGCGGGACCCTGGCACACAGCAGGCCCATATGTCAGCCCTGTAGGGGGGACTGACAGGATGTGTGTGCGTGCGAGTGTGTTTGTCTCCATGAATTTGGGGTGGCAGGGTACTGCAAGGAACTGTGTGTGCTTGCGAGCGTGTGCGCACAATCTAGAGTGATATTGGAGGCAAACTCTTGCTGTTCCACTTAAAAGAGTGGACGTTTCAGTTTCTGTGTGCCTTTACCTTGGTGTCCAAACGCTGCAGGTAGGAACAGATGTACTCGATGCTGGCTCCAAACGGATGGACGTGGAGGAACGTTGAAATGATTCCTGCGGTAGAACAAACAGGCCATGCAGAGATGTTAATTAAACTGTCAAAACATAAAGACATATCCTGGCACATAGCTCCAGCCTATGAGTTTCTGTCTTCTGTCAAACACGACATCAAACCACAACATAATATTCAAGAGCCCAGTATATCTAACTCCTCCTCTTCTCCCCTGGCTGAGTGTAAAACGAGTGAGGATGCTTCAAGTGTCTTTCCCCAGACTCCCAGTACTGTTAAGAGCCTCTTGTATATTGTGGCTCCAGATTAGAGGGAGTGTTTAATGATGGCTTTGATGCTGTTGTCTCTCATCAAAGCCATGTGCGACTGAAACTCTCCTCCAGCTAAACCGAACCATCTGCTGTCTATCAGCTCACTGATAGGGCCATCCAGGAGAGAGATAATCCTCCACCTCTGGTCACTAAGAGCCTTTAGAGCACCAAGGGGCAAAAAGAGGAAACAAACACACGCGCTGTTAAAGTCCAACTTCCAACTGGCTGAAACACTGGAGCAGGAAAACCTCCGCCGCTTAATAGACTACCAGGAGAAAAATGCTACTTTAACACTCCATGTGTATGACCTGCAGGAGTTCAGTCGATACTTGAAGACAAACAACTTGGTAGCCTGGAGCTGCTCCACTGACAATGAAGGAGAGACTGACTTGGTGGAGTCTGAGAACGGTTGCTTGAGCTTTTACAGCTTTTACACCTAAATAAGCATCATTTTATGGTTTTGAACAACAAAACACACCGGCATCCCCAGAATGCCACTCCCACTCACCAACTTTTTTCTTCTTTCTGTAGCTGCACAATGCATGATGCATGTGTGTGCTTGTTTGTACTTGGTTCATATCGCAGCTAGGCCTGTGAATACTTTATAAACAGTCCTGCAATTTGCTTCAATTACTTAAAAGCTAATTTATCATCTCAATCACAAGACATTTGACAGAAAAATTATAAAATGCTGGTTTAGCTTATAGAAACTGTAAAGATAGTTTTAAACGACACAAATAAAATCCAAATAAATAAAGTCAAATGCATCTCAAGTAAAGTGCTACTGGCCTGCATCAACTTTAGCTCAGTCAGCGACATGAATATAACAATTTATTAGAGCAGTCCCCCTTTTGTGGAAAATAAAATATCGATGACAGACGAGAGCTGCGGTTATCACGGTGGTCACGATAATAAAAATTAGTGGCGGTGTCATAACCGTTATTGTTTTTTACCGCGATATATAGCAATACCGGTCATTGTCCCATCCCCAATCGCAACTAACTGACTAGTAAATATCATAAAATCTACTGAAGCAAATCAGAACTGAATGGTATTAGTAGTGCAAGATAGGGATATGTCACATTGATGCCATGGAAATGTGTGAGCGTACCAACTAGCAGGGCTTCCCTCTCAGAGTGGACGGGACTGGGGGGATTCTTCTCTGGGAGACCTTCCTTCTCCTGACTGCAGGACACCACTGATGACGCTGTGGCCTCCTACACACACACACACACACACACACACACACACACACAGAAATAAACCTCAAACGGAATTGTTGACAGCCATTGGCACATGTTGACTCTGATTGAGGTGAAATAAACAAGCTTGAATTTAAGATGATGCGTGGAATACAATCCAAATGAAAAAACCCCCAAAAACAATCAGACACAAATAAGTGAAATAAACACATCCAACACTTCCACCACCAACAGAACAACAGGCAGAGACAAAGGGGAAAAGGATAATGAGGATAGAGAGAGCAAATTCAGCCAGAAGCTATATTTCTGATAGAAGGATGAAACACACGTCACGCACACCCACACACACAAAAAAAGGGAACAAATAGAGAGGGAGAGAGAGGGAGACTTGGAAAGGCTAATGATCAAGCTGTTCACTAGAGATCTCTGACAGGTGGCAGAAAAAAGGAGGAATGACAGAGTTTTTGTTTTGTTTGTGTTTGTTGCCCTACATAGTGTGTGTACAATTTGTGATTATGGTGTGGCATGCCTAGTGGCCTTTTCTGTTTTTTTTTAATTTCATTATAACACCCTATGAAGTTGCGTGTGTGTGT
Organism: Centroberyx gerrardi; assembly: GCF_048128805.1. Taxonomy (NCBI): domain Eukaryota; kingdom Metazoa; phylum Chordata; class Actinopteri; order Beryciformes; family Berycidae; genus Centroberyx; species Centroberyx gerrardi. The sequence continues at coordinate 20,031,848 of NC_136012.1, forward strand.
ATGTGTATATGCATGCTCATGTGCAAGTGTATCTGATGTTCGTGTCTTGAGGGCCACTCCAGGGTATGTATTGGTCAATACTGTGTGTGTGTGTGTGTGTGTGTGTGTGATGCTGGCATTCATCCGTGATGGGAGTCAGTTCCTTGATTTCCTAACCCAGTTGTGTCTGGGTGATTTATTCAATGACAAATAAAGTCCCAGTGAATTGGATTGGCCTGTAATGATCTGTCATGTCACTGGAGGAGGTGAGAGAGGAGCAGAGGACAGACAGAGGAAGGGAGAATGAAGAAAAAAAAACATTTGGAGAGGAATGGAGAGGGCTCAGCCCTTTTCCACTTACACTGGCTTGATTAGCGTTCTCCTCGCTGCCTCTATCATCTCTCTTTGACGTCTCCAGCTGCGGTACATTAGAAACATGTGAGGAAAAGTCAATGCGAAACAAGTCACCCGCTAATGTAGTCAGACGCGCATATACTCATAAACACACATAATCACAAAGCACAGTTTCTTTTTAGAAGAATAATGGCTGGAAAAAATTCAGATTTTGAATAAACTAAACAAAGAGCAGAGACAATCAACTCCGTATGAACTGACTCATAGGTACAAAACAGTCAGCTCATGAATCTGTGACAATGCACTGGCTTTTTCTGAGTGTAGCCTGATTTCTGGGAAATGCATATGAAAAAAAAAACTGAGCGACACTAGTTTGTCATGTTAATAATAACAACAACAAGGTTAATAGTCACAGTGACCTGCACTGACAGCTTGGTGACAGCAGGGACAGAGATGGACCAGTGAGGGTGAACTGATGGCAGATCTGTTCAACATGGCAAATCACCCCACAATAACCACTAATCTACAGAGAAACTCCCCCTGCAAAATTGATTTCTCTTTCCCCTTTAATGACACTGCCTCTCATGATTCATGTGTGCACCTATGCGTGGATTAAATAACCATATTTCCCATGGATCAGTCTTGCGGGGAGACATTTCAGCGCGGCGCGACATTCTAATCAAAGTCGTCGTCGCCATTAAAGCGCGTATTGACAACTCTGTCACTCTGGAGGATCTGAAGGAAGAGGTCTGGTCCGGAATGACTAATTCACCTCTGTGTTGCATGAAACCATGTCGTCTGCTCATACAACTCTGAGCAATAACATAAGTCTGGCGTGGAAAACAAGCCATCACGCACGGAGCGGCTCCCTGCACGGTTTGAGAGCCTCATATTAGTATTATCATTATCCAATTAAATAGGTGATTGAACCTCATTTTAATGACAGCCCTCCCGCTTATCATACTGAGCCAGAAGGAACATTAACAAACATTAGCAGTGGAATACTGGGGATACGGGGACAACACCCGAAACATTAGTAAACTGACGATATGTCTAATGGAGAAAAATGACCCATGAAACTTGGCTGATTTGAAATGGTTTAATAAGATTGTAGATCCTGTGGGAACTGTACAGTTATGTAGCGGCGTGCCCTTGTAGTACTACAGCCACTAAACAATTACAGCCAATATTAGCTGGTGTTTTGTTGGAAAAACATGTCTAAATGTAAAACAGGCAAGCAGCACATTCAGACAAATGACAAATGTGATATTGTGATTGATGACTAATGTAGCAAGACTGGCTATAGCTGGTGATGTGGCCATTCATACCAGGTGTGAGACAGCAGCATTAGTTTACATTAGTGCCATTCCTGCTGCAGGTAACATCTCTATATCTGGTGAGACGTTCACACTGCTAGCAACCAGATTTCTTAGTTACTGCCTGTTTGTAAATTTTACCAAACTGACTGCTTCTTGTAATGCCAATTCTGCTGTAACCATAGGATATTCAGTAATGAGAGCATGCGATTGGCCGCTGGTGGTCGATGGCACATAAAAGTTGCAGACAACTAGTCATTGCTGACAAACGAGGAAACAATTTGAATGTGGTGAACCTTGCTCAACATGTTTCTAGTTGGGAAATGAATCAATTTCCTCTGAATTTTTTTTTTTTTTTTTTTTTTTTTGCGGCAGTGGGAATGCACCGTTCAAGCCAGACAGAATAACAGAATACACAATAACGAAACAGACTAAACAGAATAAGAAGATGAAAAACACATGCTGTCTGGTAGAGGAGCACACACTGGTAGTTACCTGCATTTAGTTTGTATGGCAAGCTATCAATGGTAGGCCCATGCAATTTTGGATCTGAATAGCCTCTTCTTCACAGACGTGACTAATCTCTCTCCTTGTATGGTACAGCCAACAAAGCAGCAATGTAATAGCTCTATTTATGTGACATTGATGGGATCTTGCTATTGGCAAATATGAACAATGTATCATGTTTTTCCCCCCCCCCAACAATGCAGAGAAAATTGTTAAAGAAACTGAAGAACTGTGAAAAAACCCAGCTGCTTTACTAGATACAAACGATGGCAAAAAGTCCTTGAAATGACAATTTGGTAAAATGGCTGTAAAATGTTTCCTACGATACACACTGCTGTAAAATAATAAAAGTGGAATTAAGCAGAAATCATTATCATTATCATTTTGGAGAGCCACTTAAAACTTAAAAGCTGTAATATCTACTTTTGGAGGGAAAATTAGAAATTTAAAGAGTGTATTATACTGTGTGTTAGAGCTAAGCTCCCGGAGAGGAAAATGGGAACAATGATTCAAGTCAGAAATTAGCTTTCACTGCGGTGGGCCTTCTCTCCCACAATATTTATACTATAAAAATGCTTCCAAATATACCAGTTATTTTGGGATATCTGCTTAGAAATAAGTTCTAGACAATTTCAAAGGATTATTATTTGAGTCATTTTTCTCTACCCAAAACTACATATTACAGCTACCTCATTCTCTCCTCTGGTTTACGATGAGATATTTCTCCGATATTTTTCATGCGTTGAAACTCATTTTGAACTAATTTCTTTCTGATTAAAGTGTAAATCAGATAGCATACTTCACTCTCAAACAAAGAGAGTTAACAACAAACTTTCCAAAAACGAAAACACACTCATGAACAAAATGGTCTTTGGTGGAGTCTTCCTCTTTCCTCCTCATAATAGAGCTGACAGAAGTGTGTGTGTGTGTGTGTGTGTGTGTGTGTGTGTGTGTGTGTGTTTCCTCCAACTAACCTGTAGAGTGTGTGTGGTTTGGAGGTTCTGCAGTCCTTCCTTGAGGTTCTGGACTTGGTTCTTCAGCTGCTGTTTGTCCTCCATACTCTTCTCAAGCTCCGCCTCCCGCTGCTTTAACTCTTCCCTCATTTTCAACAGTTGCTACAAAAAGGAGCACAGTAAGCCACTAATGTTATTATGTACTAGCTAATCATTACTATTCTACCCTCATATTCAACAATTGCTCCAAACGGACTAGAAGTTATTAATATTCAGCATCTAACCCTTATGGGTAATTTGAACCTCAGCAGTTGCTACAAAAGAGCAGTTAGTCACTGATGCCAATGAAATCTCAAATGACTGCCACAGACTCGAATGGTGGCATGCAAAGGTGCTACTGAAAACATTTTATAGAGTGAAAAGAGATATTGCTAGTTCTTCTAACATTTTCTTCACTACCAGTCAAAAGTTTCAGTCAAAACGTAAAGACATCAAAACTATGAAATAACACAAATGGAATTATTCAGTGACTAACCCTAACCCTCAAATCAAAACTATCTTCTTAGATTATTTAAAGTATCCGCCCTTTGCCTTGATGGAAAGGCAAAGGCTTTGGAAAGAAATTCATACATAGGATCAACTTCACTATTCATATTTGTCTGAGAAACTAATTTCAAGCAAAACATAGTACATTCAATCAGGTGTGTCCAAACTTTTGACTGGTAGTGCATGTGTCTAACAAAGAGTAGTTCGCCAAATCTTGCAAGATAATATACCCACAAAAGTCTGCCAAAATCATAAGAAAATTAACACTCAATGGGATATTAGCTTTTCTTTGGGTAAAACAAGAAATGTTTTTTGGCAGTGCTTTGATAACTAGTAAACTATATTTATCCTCATTTATCCTTTGAAGTTGTCTGTTGCTTTACTCTGATGAAAAGGTTCATCTCCTACTGTGTTAATTATAATACAGAGCAGCTTTGTGAGTCGTAGGGGGGTTTTTGTGCGCAACACAGGAGCAACACATCCCGAGTACTTTTATGCTACAATAGTCACGTACACTGTAATTCACAAAGAGGAAACAGGCTGGAATTACATGCTGATAATATTTCACGGTAATTTGTGTGGCTGCGTGATACAACATGTGGACCTCGGCAATGAGAGGTATCTAATTTTAGTATCTTCCAATTCATTTAATCCATCCAGCTAATCTTTTCATAAACACACCATGAGAGACATACTGTATGTTGGAAAGGTAATCATTTTCTGCTGGCAAATATGAACAGCGGGGCCTTAATGGATTCTCTTCTTGTGAAGATGAATCGATCATAATTTCCATTACCTGTGACAGCTACCTAAGTGAGGACACTTGACAAATGCAAGATGGAATCGGTCCAGTAGTTCTTTAGAATTCAAAAGGTAAAATTTCAAGCTGTCTGAACAGTGCAGGGGTTGTTCTTTTGAATGTGGAAATTTCATTAGACAACCTGAAACTAGAGATAGAGGAGATTAAGACAGCCGGTACAACAAATAAGGTTTAAAAATATCAGAACACCTTGATTAATAAACTCCTGCCTGTGCTGAGTAAGCTTCATCTTGATTCCTAAATTGTCTCTAGCTCCTCTTCCCCTCCTTGTTTTTCATGTCTGTGTATACATACATACACACACACACCACAGTTGTAACAACCATAGGGGTGTGCTTAACATGGCTGAAGACGGTCTATAACATTTAGGAGCAAATATATGAAATTTAGGACTTTACAACGGAAACAATCCAATATCCAATACTTTCAATATTATTTTTCCTTGAATAAGAGCTCTGAAAGGGTTATAATAGCCTGGTGTTTGTTTCAAAAGGTAGCTGTATGCTCTGAGAGTCAGAACACACAACCCTCCGATCCCAAGTAACACCTAACCCACTGGTGACGTTGGCGCCTAAGCCTCTCTAAAACCAGTGTAAACCTGGAAATATTATTTTCGAGCTGCTCTTTAGAAAAGACTAACAGCTGCACCAGACAGCTGTACTATTTTACTTGCTCCCAGATAACTCTTGGGTTTCCTTTAAAGTGCTGGCTCATGAATAAATGACAGTGGAAGCATGGAAAATTCAACAGGGTGACCTGGGCGACCTTGTTCTTAGAGAGAACTGGGTGCAGAGCAGTAAAGAAGAGGAGATTAAACTCATTGTCCGCCAGTTGATTGAAAAAAGAAGTGTCTGTATGGCTGTGTGTGTGTGTGTGTGTGTGTGTTACCTTCTGCATGCCCTGTAGAGCCTGCTGTAGGAAGCTGAGCTGCTGAGAGTGTGTGTTGTCCTCCTCGCTCCTCATTGGCTGGTTCTTGCCCTGCTCCTGCTTCAGCAGCTCCACCTCGTTCCTGTAGGCGTCCAGCTGGCAGCGCAGGGAGTCGTTCTCCTCCTTTAAGGCCTCTGCTTGGGACACACCTACAGACAGATACATATACTTATTAGCAAATTGAGTTTATTAGGGCTTATTATCTGTGCCACTCTGCAATTTTGGTGACTCGATTTACACTTCATTACCAGAGATCATTAGCCAGCCTGGCCTTAGTTTCAAATTAATAAGGGATCCAGTGTTCTCAGGATTTAAAAGTTATTCCTGACCCTGGTTAGCTTGACGTGGCCCTGCTGTGTGAAAAGTGTCTATTCCAAATTAAATATCCCTTCGGGTGAATGTCCATTTAGCAGCGAAGTTTGCAGCCGTGTTAAATTTTCTCCCTAATTATTTGAATGAGAGCAGGCATGTGGATAGTGGGAAGGTGAGCGTTGAAAAATTCTAAGCGTAGCAGCCAGAGGATGTCACCAAAAGTAGAGCTCAAGTCTACTTCATGCAAATTCGATTTGATTGATCCGCCTGTCCTACCAGAGAGAGTATTTAAGAAAAACAACTTGTATGTATTAAGAGAGCTAAGTAGCATTCAACTGAGAATTTACTTAGGAAAAGCCCCTATATATATCATCCATTTCTACACCCAAAATGTTCAAGCGCTGCGTTGTCAAGCAGCAGGGGGCGTGGCCAGCGGACACTCTCTCTCCTGCCTCCACATCTGATGATCAAAACGCCTTAGTGCAGCAGTTTGGTCTAACTGAAACCTGTGATAATCCAAGGGTCTATTGTCCCGTGCCTCTCTACTGGAGAACTGACCTGACCTATTGAGCAGAGAGGAGACAGTGGGTATTATTACAGTATAAGACCTACTCAGCTCCATAGATGTCCTGTTTTATCAGCTCTGCTCTCCTGTGGGCCTTGAGGGGAAGCTCTTTGGGAAAGTGCAATACACTGACTGGGCTGGGGAGATAAGGCCTGTCCTGTGTGTGTGTGTGTGTGTGCGTGTGTGTGTGCGTGTGTGCATGCATACGTGGCTGGTTAAGTTTTGTATGGGTGTTCATGAGTGCTGCCTGCAGTCTATCATGGAGGACCATTGGCAGCGTTAATGAACTCTTGCTGTGTGTGTGTGTGTGTGTGTGTATGTTCTTCTCCCAGCAGGATGGAGGTTTGAGGTGAGGAGAGTTATTGATCAGAAAGCCTCATCAACTGGATATGAGGGGATGACCAAGTCCCTTACTGCCTGTTACATAACAGGCAGTGCTATCAACCTTACAGATATCACGTGTGTGCCTACGCTCACGCACACACACACACACACACACACACACACACACACACACACACACAAGCTGTTCTTTCGGTTTCTGTACAGCAGTCACTAGTCAGAAGACACTTAGTTAGCATCGATTCACGTTTTTTAAGAGGCTGCAGTCATAACAGGTGTTTTCGGCAGGAATGGCTGAGGTGTAAACATGCCCCTTTGCTTAGAGGTTAGTTAGTAAAGGGGTGTAACAATAAGCCTGTTAACACAAATACAAAGAAGTGTCATATTAACACCTGTCACCTCAGCCAATCCTATGACATCCAGCGAAATGACAGTTTTGTGACAGCAATACTAATTACTGATATCTAATAGGCAAGGTTGCAAAAGAGAGGAGGCTGTGCTGATGACTACATTTACATACATTTGCATGCTGATTAGAGAGGCTGTCAAATTAGCAAATGGCAGAGATCAGAATGATTAAAAAGCAAGGAGAGAGAAACAGAGGCGAGGGAAGGGAGCATAACAAGTAACGAGCAGAGAGTAGCGAGAGAGAGAATGAGAGGCAATCCTAAATGTTTTGGTGACTATTACTGCGTGTTGCCCTGGTGACTACTCCGACTGTTACGGGTTATTGTAATGGTGGTTGAGATCAGTGCCACCGTTAGTTTTTGTTGCTTCAGCAGACACAAACAGACTCCTTTGAGCAAAAACCAGGAGTTTATGGCCCTTCAGTGGTACCCCAAACAGTCTGAAATGAGCTGGCAGCTGGCAAGCGTGCACAGATGCACACACACACACACACACACACACACACACATACACGAACACACAGAGTTATACACCCATGTGCAGCTGTGCACATCCACTTGGGTGGACTAGGGTGGATGTCGTTCAGCAGTTATGTTCAACATCAACTCAATAAACCGTGCATGGTCTCAGCATCCTGATGTACTTGGAATGTGTTTTTTATTCATGCGGAGTTGTCAGATGGTCGTCAGATGCTAGCGGGATGATTACCGTCATTTCAGTCAAACACAGATGTCTCCCTCGGTTACTTAACGCTTTCTGTGTTCATCCTCTAGGAGATCTAGATCAATCTATGTCCTGCGGTTCTGAGGTATTAAAAATGTATTTCCCTCCCTCGCTGTGAATCTATGCGTGCATGTGCGTACCTGAGTCCTCGGAGTCCTTGCTGTCGGCAGCGGGGGCGTCCTCCATGTCATCGTCAGACATCTCCATCTCCTCCTCCCGTCTGATGCCCATCAGCTGCTCGTTGTGCATGTTTCTAATCTCCTGGAAAACACAACGGGATGAGTGGCGGGTCAATATCCATCAAACTGCAAACACTCATGGGCGATGCACATTTCAGCGGGTCTTGCTGAGCTACAGAGCCGGATCGCTCCTAAAAGAAAACATTCTGTGTTCAGCATGGCACCTCTTGTTTTCATGGTCGAGGTTGTAGTTTGTGGCAGTAAAGCGGGTCTAGGCTTTAGCGGTAAGGGATACTTGAAACAGATCGAGACAGAGTGTAAATGAGTAAAGAGGAAATGGATGGTCTGGGGGCTGGAGCTTAATTTTCCCTCTGGCACAGCGATAGGGCAGATGGTAGCAGAAACACAGCCAGAAACAACAGTTCTCTACTTCACTCTTCTTTTGTACTTGGGGAAAATAGCAGATTTAATGCAGCCACAATGCACATAAGGTGTGTAACACCCATGACCACAGCCCCAGTCAAAACCGTCACAGGACCATGACTTCAGAAGGTCATGTCTGCCCCTGATACGTATCGATTCAGAACAACAAAACACAGGATGTGTCTCTGTATGCGTATCATGATTACTGTTGGTTATCCATGCTTATGCCTTGATCTGACAGAGTGCACAGATGGAAAACCCAGCAGTAATACTGTGAAATACCAATCTTCTCTGCTTCCTCTCACCCTCACTGACAGACGGACTGACTACTACAGTGTTATTACTGGTTTGAGACCAGTAGCAGGACCAAATGTGTGTGTAAGATTCAAAAGGTTGGGTTTGGGCTAACCCAGCTTATAGGATTGATTGTAAATGAAACCAAACTTCTGAGTAGAGGAAAAACAAAACACCTTGTTTTAATTTTTTCATGTTTAGACCAAACCATTGACATAATGTCTATGGGAATCTGTGCTAGCATGGGTAATCTAATATACTGTTAGCCTTCAGCTTTTCTTCCCCACTGGGGGCAGATGATTGGGCTGCAGTATTACACTGTGCGTCTTCTAGCACAACAGGACTGCTCTGCAGCTAATGGAGCAAGAGAATTGAGAGTATAGCCAACTGTGCTGCAAAGAGACACACACTACGAGTGCATGCCCTACACTTCCCATACACAAGTATGTCTTCACACACACACACACACACACGTGCGCTCCATCAATAAAAATTACGCAGCAACAAACCGAACTATTCCTAAAAAGCTAAAGGGAGCGATAGGCTGCCCAACAGTAAACAAGCTTACCACCATCTGTCAGCTGACTTTATCACCCTGAGCCCATGGCAGAGGTCAAACAGGTAGTCCACACACACAAGCACATGCACATACACAACCATCTGGTGTGTGTGGAGCTCATATATCCACTGCACATACACACACACACACACACACTCACCACGTAAAAACACTGAAGCAGCGAGGCAGCTGTTGTCTGATTCTGCCTCAGAGCTGCGGCTAGTTGACCCCCCTGCTCGTTCCTCCATATTTCACCTCCAGGCCAGAGAATCACACTGAATATACAATACGACTGAGTATGAAACTGGCTGCCTGTTTGATGATAAACTGCCCCTGGGCAAGCGTGCTTACTTACCTATGCTCTTTATAGTGGCCAGTGGTGGACGTCGATCCTCTATACAACCCCTGAGGCGAGGCTCTCTGGTTCACATGCAAAATTTAATTTAAATTACATGTAAATTTAATGGAGTTAATTTTAGGAGCATGATCTGTAAAATGACTAAATGCCCATTGCTAGCTTGAATCTCAAGTTGCACATGTGATCCTTTTGGACTTTTCCAGGTGGCATGAATTTATTTTTGGGAGCATAATGCAAAATGGCAGAACCCTGGTGTGTTTGACCTTACCAATGCACAGACTATTCACCGGTTTCATTCCACGTCGACTCCTGCTGGACTGATTCCCTACTGTGTGTAAACTTGCAAATTAAAGAGCAGCAGAGAGCTAGAGACTCAGCTGAGGCTAATACTGAATCAAGAGCTCCACTGACTCCATCTGTCTGTCCGCCTCTCTCTCTTACACACACACACACACACACACACACACACACACACAGTGCATCTGGTATCACTCTGAATGACAAAAAGTGTATTCTCACCAGCTAATGTGATGTTAGAGTGTAAAACGGCTTGAGAGAAAAACTAGAACAGAATGTCTGAACCAACACTTCAGACGGAAAAGGATAATCTTTCATGACAATACGTTCCTGTTATCTGACTAAGAACCTATTCATTAGCTTTACCATCCACAGTATTCTCTTTTCTTTAATCTACTGGTCATGCTGCACTCCCCAGAGTATTCGGTGTGTATACCACACCGTCTACACTTATAGAAGGTAATGATTATGAGTCAGAGAAAGAATGGACAGGTATAGATCCTCCTATCTTAATAGCTCCTGCTATGTAGAGGAGAGAGAAGAATCTCTAATGATTAGATCCCCTCAAGGTCTGAGTGACAGAGAACAACAATACAACATTAATCTTACTGACGTCACACCCATGCAGGCATTTACACAAGCATCAACAGATAAGCATGTATCATCTTAACACTCATCGATTGTGTGTGAATCACACTCAATCTCACACAAGCTACTATCATTGGCATAGCATCTGAGCAGCATTATTTAAATTAGCATTTAAAATGACTAGTGCGTGTAGTGTGTGTAAAGACACTAGCATGTTGAGTTCTCACAATCAGCTCCTGTTATTTTAGTGTGTTCATTTTACCATTTTCACGATTCTGCAGGGAATTGGAGCAACATTGGAGTAACAATTTTACTTGCCTTCCAGCACCTACCTTTAAAAGAGAAGTTTTTCATAGCATACATGTTAATTGCTGCTTCTGCTGTGTGTATTTGTCATTGTTGTGCGTGCATGACAGAGATTAGACTGTTAATTAGACCATAAATCAGCTGTTTTCATACCGAGGTGCTGGGAAACTCCCAGAAAATGAAACTTACCGATTAGATCTGATCATATCAGCTCCCCTAGACCGAGGACTGTGCCGCACTCCAGCACCCTCCATTACATACAACACATCCTCATGCTAATTAAAGCACCATTTGGCAGATAGAAAATAATGAGGAAATAACGGACAACAAAAATGCTGTCAGATTCGGAAATGAATACGCCCTCGTGTCTCGAGATGTCCAACCTCAATTTTCCACCCAAACAAAACTAGAGATCAGTAATTTGTTCTGTCTACTGGGTGAAAATAGACAGCGAGTAATGAGAGAGTACATAGTCGTTTGACGCAAGGAGAGGAGACTTGTATAGATTTACCTGTGTTCTGGACACCCTTAGCGATGGAAAACTCACCCAGCAGCTTGTATCCCTTCACGGGGGGGGGGGGGGGGGGGGGGGCAGAGGTGGAAGGAGGGGAGGAGGAAGAGACAGAGGCCTGGGCCTGGGAACTGGCTGGATCTCACACTTAGTCCTGTAGCCTGGTTTTTATTCAAACTCCTTAGTCTGTTCACTTCTGAAGTTATCTACTTTTTAATACCTCCTGTTGTTGTTTAACCTTGTCTGTTACACTGTAGCTCGAAGGTAACTGTTTTCACTTAAGGTATTGATACAAACATCAAGAACTCCTCAGGAGGGGGATGGGTGTGCTCAAATTAAGAACAAAAAGGGATAAAGCCTAATTTCCCATGATTCAAGTGAACAACAGGATAAAACGAGAGTGTACCAACCTCTGCTTGTTTGCGCCACATGTCCAGGTTCTTGCGCTGAGCTTTGGAGAAATGGTCCCATGCCTTTTGTTTGGAAGCAGCTTGGAATACAGACACAATCTGTTCAACTGTGGCAGGACGCAGGGAAGGGCCAGAGACCGTCCAGAGACAGAGAGAGAAAGAGAGACAGACAGAGGGCGGGTGGGAAGGAGCAGAGGAGTGAGAAAGTGGAGTCAACTAGGGATGTAAAGAACTGTATGTGTGTGGTGTGGTGTGTGTGTGTGTGTGTCTGTGTGTGTGTCTGTGTGTGTGAACGCGTGTGTGTGATCTACTTACCAGCTGATGCCAATGCATCATCTTGTGATGGTTGGTCAGATCCATACACAGACCCTCATAAATCACACATAATTCCAACATACTTAAATACACAAAATATACTGTTTGACAGAACAGTGCCTTTTCGCACATTAACATTGCAGCCCTGCTACTACTGTTTTTTTTTTTTTTTAACCTTTGCTTAACCAGGGAAGGTTTGCTGAGCATGGTCATAATAGGGGGCTGCCAAGAATAACCTCGGTCTCCTGCTGTTAGCCACTGAGCAGCTCCACTGGAGCAGTGGGCAGTTAAGTACCTGCTCAAGGACACCTCAATGAAGTTGGAGAGTGTTACTCATTCCCCCACGCAGATTTTACAGATTGGTGTGGGAACAGCAGCAAGCTCCTAGCCTCGCTAGTAAGACCTCCCATCCAGCTGTACCTGCAGGTGACGGTCTACAAACCTGAAACGGAGCTGAAGAATGAGCTCTGATCGGAACGCGCTAGCTAAGTATTATTCGTATGTCAGTCAAATGAGGGTAGGCAGCCATCAAGTTATTAAGGACCCAGAATTTGTCTGATGTGAACACGGTGAAGGTAAATATTGATGCCCAGGGTTTGGCCCCAGCAGGGGATGCAGCCGTAAGCAAGGTTGGCCTTGTTTTAAAAGCTGAGCAGACTGTTCATGTTACCTAAAAAAAATGTTTTTTACATGTGCCATTTATTTTCAAGTTCTGGCTGCACAGTCTACATAAACTTTTGCAAATTGAATCAGCTGTAATGTTCGTACCTGATGACATTTTCTCTCTCTCTACAATGACAAGACGGATCCGATACTCCAATCACAATACCCGGCTCCTCAATAGCGATGCTATCGCTGCAGGCAACATCAAACAAAGTCCCCAGACTCTTTGGGTCAATGAGTCAATGAGTCAAAGAGTCAGGTTTGAACTAGGCAAGCGAGTTTCTGATCTCAAGCCTCAATCTTTAACCTTGAGGTTGCCACCTCCCCTACATGTGATGTGTATGACAGCAGCCGCTCTGGGTGTAGACAGTCTGTCAGATTCTAGCTTAGTTATAACGTACTGATAGAACTATTCCCCTCTCAGCTATCTGTCTGTTGTCTTGTGGGTGGTCACAGAGGACTGTATAGGAGCCCTGTGTATCCCAGAGGTCCTAATGTACACACAGGGAGTCAATAAGACCACCAGCTAAGTGTGTGTGTGTGTGTGTTTGCTGAGTGGTGAGAGAGAACAGTACAGGGATCAATAGTGTCTTCCCAGAACCCTGTAATTTGATGGAGCAGATCGATGGTGAAGGCAGAGAAGAGAGGAAACTGTGCAAGGTTGTGGACAGGCTTTTAGGGATGTGAGTGTATACGCAAGTGTGTGTCTGCTATGACCAGATGAGAATACTCCCTTCATTATTAAAATATGTCATGAACTCAGTAACTAGTAGCCTGAAACAAGTTGGCCTTCAAGAATAAAGGTGCAGAGGGGAACAGAGACAGACAGCCGGCAAACAGGATTGATTTGATACCACAGCCTTCAAGGCTCCAAGTCTCATTCCCATATTTCATCAATATAGCTTCATTTAATTGTACGATACTCATTATTCTAAACAACCAAAACAGGGTCATTGTCAAGATGACTTTAAATGGGAGAACAGCATTTCAACGGCATTTCTATTTAAGGTGACATGGAGAACGCCTATAATGAGGGATGATATTCCATCAGAGACGGATCTCCATGGATGCCAAACCTAGAGAGCTGACAGGCAGAGTTTATTTGATATGGACAGATCTTTGTTTCAAAGTGAGACAAGTAAAACCTCCTCGCAGGAGCCCATTCTCTGTGTTAACATTAGTATGGCCAGCAATACACCAAGAGGAAGACAAACTCATGAATAGAAATAAGTGTTTGTATGGATTGTGATGATGGAGGATGGCTATTAGGAGGAACAGAAGCTCTTTCTCTCTCTTGCTTTCACACACACAACCTTTCTACCCTTCTGCATTTACTTGCCGCCTACCTAATAAACAATAAACAAAAACAAAAAAAATTGGCCATTTCAATATGTGCTCAAGGATGTTTGCATTCTACTTAACATGCATGCTACAACGCATGTTGGTGGGATATCTGGACACAAAGCGCCGCGGGCAGTGGCATAAACTGTGAGCTGCAACGCCAAAGCTATCAAAGGTAGATAAGAGCAGTAGATTTCGCCTTTGGCCTTTCATCTAATGAGCTAAGCATGCATTTATATCTTTGGCCTCACTTGTTTCCATGCAATGAATTTGCTAGGCTACTTACTATTATTGCTCTTTCTACCGAAGGCACACAGACTAATATTCCACTCCAATGTGCTCTTCAGCCATCAGTGCAATCATCAGTACCACCATTTTTCCCCTCATGTTTTCAAGATAGTCTTGCAATATCTTGGAAGAAATGAAAAAAGGAGCAGGACGCTGAATCCCTCGTGAACAGTGACAACCGCACAGACTGACTGCTTAGCCACTTAGCACTTCCGTTCCTGCGATGACCAGACCGTCACTCTATCTGGACTCCACTTCACTCTTTTACCTCTTGGCTCCGCAGCGGTGCATTGACCTTCTCACTCCAGTCAGGACAGCAAAGTCACTCCACATCTTCCGTCGTTGGGTTGAAAACTAATCTCTTCTCTCCAAGTACCTCACGGCTCCGTCTCCCCACTGAATCATATACCCTCTCCCATATCCTCTACTTCATCTAAGTTAGGCTCATCAGAAAAAAAAAAAAAGAAAAAGCGTACAGTTTATTCTACTGCACTTAAGTACTGCACTGAACTCATTGTAATTCGCTCCGAATAAGAACATCAGCTAATGTAAATGCCTAGAATGTAAAATGCAGCAGTGAAAAGGTAAAGGCCACCAAAGCAATTAACTTACCTTTAACCCACCTCCCCAACAACAAATAAACAAAAGGGAATAAACAAAAAGCCTTCCCTCCTTAAGGATATTAAAGTCACCTCCTCTTGACTCCAATTTTATATTGAACGTGCATGTGTATTGCTTGTGTATTTATTGTACTCACATGCTCTCTGCATCGTGTGAGAGTGTATGGGGGGGTCGTGAACAACATTGTACTTACGTTTCATTAGTATTCAACACTCCAGGCAGAACAGTCTTGACCACGTTTTTGTATCTTCTTCAGCTGTAAATGTCTATGGCTGTATATTGTACTGTAACCTACAGTATGTCTGTGTTGTATGTATGGTTCTACCATAGGAAACACACTGAGGAAACCCAGCCAAGACAGGCTTGAACTCATCTTTAGCTTCCTCCTGTAGATGTGCATGTACTGCACAACAATGACTATGCTAAGTCATTTTTATTACAGTAAACTTGAACGGAGTTACTCTCTAAGCCAGGGCGATCCTGAACTTGTCTTTGGCCTTCTCTTCTACAAAGATGAGGCTATATATATACAGTACTATACATCAAAGTCTATAGTGTGTGTATTGGAGTACAGTAAACTCACATTGAGCCAGTATGCCGGACAGGGCGGTCTTGAACTTGTCTTTGGCCTCTTCCATCTCCTTCTCATGCTGAGCCTTCTCGCTCATCAGCCGGCGGATGTGGCTGTTGGACGACTGGATCATGGAGTAGAAGTTGTTGGCGTTCCTGCGGCTGACTTCGCCTCGTTCCACCCAGGTCAACAGGACGCGCACCGCTTCGGCAAACTTACCGTCGTCTGGCCGAGAGGGGAGGACAGGAACAGTTGGGGTCAATACAGGCAAGTCAAAATAAACAATTGCAGATTCTGCAAAGTCCCACGACACTTTTTTGCAAGCTACAGCTAGCTAGCTGAAAATTATTTCAAAACACATCGTCAAAGTGAAAGTCCTTTCCTCCTCCTACCTCCTTGACATGAGTAGTCAAAGACAGAGCAGACTAATTCTGTCTCAATACAAGAAGAGGATTGTTGGAGTTATGTCAAGATTTGCAGCATAAAGATTCATATTTAAGGTTACATTTTCAAAATTAGAAATATCACTTCCTCTTATGAGTTAGATACTGCTCAATCAACAGACATGTTTTTGTAGGAAATTATTTCCTCAAGTGCTGTAATCCAAGATGAAGTTTGCACATAGGTATAGAGGAGTGAAGTGTCTGACACCTGACTTTCCTGAATTGATTAATGCCCATAGCGCCTCAATAACTTTCTCTGGCCAAGGAGAGAGAAAAGGAGGAAGGGAAAAAGCAAAAGAAGAGTCAGAGTGAATATGAGAAACTGGTAAACTGAAAGAAATGTCACCGAAAGCTTACTATTCTCTTGCCGAGGGGAAAGGAAAGGAGACAGAGAAAAGAAGCGTCAGGGTTAATATGAGCAAGACGAGATTGAAAAGAAAAGAGGGAAACAATAAAGCCTCAGTAAACTGAAGAGAACGAGGACAGAGGGATAGTTATACCGGTGGATGAAAGAGAAAAAGATAAAACAGTTGTGACAAACTGTCACATGTACTTGCTAACATACAACCACCTCAAAGAACTTGCTGACACCTGAGGGAGATGGGGGGAAAGGTAAAGAAACAGAGACAAAGAGAGAGAGAGAGAGAGAGAGAGAGAGAAAGATGATGAAACCAGTCAATAGGTAGACTGGGTAAAAAGTTCCTCTGTATGCTTCTTATCATGAGAAGGAGGGTGGGGGTTGTGGTGCGAAAATACAACTAGCTTTGGAAGGGCTAAAAACATGTTTTTACCAGGGTGGAAGACTCAGAGAGAGTGTGTGTGGTTTCTCAGCACTAGCCTAGAGTGATCAGAAACAACTCCACGGCTAAAAAAGCACCAAGCTGGAGTTTTTTTACACCATGGCCAGAAAGGGAGAACTGAAAAAGACATATACGCAGATGGCAAAGAGGCAGGAAGTCGCAGCCATTTTGTTAGCAGGCAATTGTGACTGAGACCTGGAAGTCCCATTTCTAATTAGCGAAACAAGTTTATTCAGCCAGAAGCTGGACAGAAAGCTGAGAACAGAGAAGAGAAGACAGGAAAGGAGAGGAGGAGAGAGAATATGGAAAGGATGAGCAGAGAAGAGTAGAGAGGGCGCAGTAGAGGATAATGGAGAGGTGAGGAGAGGGAGAGCAAATTTCTTTAACACCTTTGGCAAACAAATTCATGATTTAGTATATCAGAGAATGGTATTGTCAGTTTCACCAGGTACTGTTTATGAATATTTAGAACAAACTTTGCCTGGTCCTGCAGTTGGTGCCTTCTGGAGGCATGTGCACATGGTCTCACACACTCACACATACTGTACATACACACACATTGAAAAGGAGTTGCACAGATAACCACACACAGCCCCCCCCCCCCCCCCAACTATTCCGCTTCATTATTCCCCACCTTGTTAGTTTGTGGTTTGCATGAATAATGATAGCCTCATGAATGCATCCAGCTTGATTTTCACTTTCACTTGTACTTGCTCATTAACTGTGTGACCATTTGAATTTATGCTCTATTTGAAAATGCCCTTAGCTTGATTACAGAAAGACTTTTCTAACACATCTCTTGAGCTCATCTCTTTACCAAGCATTATTCCTTCTTTCTCTGCTATTATGAACATATGGTGTTGTATGTGCTTTGTGCGTGTACTTTACAAGCACACTACCAACCTTTGATCTTGTCTCCCAGCTGGCTGCACTCGTGCTCGGAGTAGTGGACGATGGGAGGAGGGGAGGGCGGCCGGAGGCGATCCTCCTCCATCTTGCGTCGGTGTCTCTCCTCTCTGGCCAGCATGCGCTGGCGACACTCCCACTCATACAGGTCGTCTCTGGCCTGGGCAAAGTCCACATGGAGACGACCGGTGTCCTTCTTGTCTGTGCTGGAGCCCAAACGGATACGGTAGCCTAGGGAGGCGACAGTGGTAGAATTAAGGATGAGAAGAAAGAGGAGATGGGAGGAGGTGGAGAAAGAAGAAAGAAAAAGTAAATATGAAGTGGAGAAACGGAAGGGACAGCAGGGAATTCACTGATTAAAAGGAGGTAATTCATCTGTTTGGGTAGTTTGATAAGTCATTTTCACAGTGCGCTGTGCGTTGAGTTTACACAACATGTTCGTCTACCTGCTGGCAGGTAAAATGCTCCTAATTTTTGATGATTGTCCACTTCACACGTCCCATTCATATCTATGCGGGTCATTCTATTCCTGAACTGTGCCCATGATTTGCAAACATATAATTGGCCGAGTCTCACATCTTGTGGACTGCTCACAAAATCAACCCACAAAGGAAAAAAACATAAACAGCAGAAATGAGCAAATCGTGCATGTTTTTAGGGCCAATGATATGCTGGGAAGCATTAATTTGCTTCAATTGGGTCGAGGGAGATGGGAAGAGGAGCATGGGACTGAAAAAGTACACAAATGAGCTGTCTATATTATTGGCTCTCTTTCTGGGTCAATAGCGTGTCTGTCTATCATCTACCACCATCTTTATTTTGACAGACAGCGAGACAAACCACTAAACAAACTCTTCATTGGGGTTAAATTGATCCGTCTACTTGTCTACCACCCATCTCTCCTTACCCTTGGTGTTACCTCTTTTGCCTGCGTGATCCCTCCATGTAAGAAGTTATATTGCAGCTGTAGGGGTTTTTACAGTAAAGAGGGCCTGTATCCTTTTGTCAATACATGGGGGAAACTCAGGGAGACTAATTACTACTCTAGTGGCACTGGAAGACAATCTCCCTCATTCCCTCTCTCTCATCCTCTCACTCCCTCACTTAATTTTCACTAATGGCTGTTTGTGGACTTGAAGTGAAATCATGCCCACTTTGTTAATTGATTGGTTCCAACGATCAGAGCGAGTTGTCAGTGTGTGTTTGTGTATGTATGCGTGTTTTCACCGGGCACCGTAATGATGCCCAGTGATTCCTGAGAGCCCCAACACACACATCACAGGAAAAGTGGTTGGTGTACTGTATGTCAGAGTGGGGAGAAAAAAAAAAAATTTCAGCGATCTCAGTGTGTTGAGGCTGCTGGAGTGTGTCAATGCTGGGTTCTGTGTTTGTATAGGGCGTGTGTGTGTGTGTGTGTGTGTGTGTGTGTGTGTGGGGTGGGTATCATTTATGGGAAAGCTACACAGCTCTGTCATCTGGCTAATGCATGGACCATAGCTCCAGTTTCACTGCAGAAAAGCAGTATAATCACAGGATCTCTCTCTCTCCCGCTCTCTCTCTCTCTCTGACACACACACACACATGTATGCACACACATGTTAAATAACGCTGAGGGTGCAACTGGAGCGGCTGCTATGTTAAATGGGCTTTGTGAAGCAGGGATATATGGCCAGCAGTTTGCATAGAGAGATTTAAGACATCTGGGCTCTGGAAGCTGCTGGGAAATGGAGATAAGATAAGAAACCATAAGCTGGTGTCACATGACTAGTAGAGATGCTTTTTCCACTTGATAGTGATTCATTTCCTCTATTGTCTGAGCCTGTAGCTAGTGGTAGTGGAACTCTCAGTACACTCAAGCATTGTTAGTGTCCTAATTAATTAATAACAGTAAAACTAATCTATTTTTGTTTGAAATTTGTGCTAGTGGTAATTTTATCTTTACAAATTCCATGGAATGAAAAACCTATAGGAGTACTGGGGACAAATGGGGGACAAATGTTTACACTGGTTTTAGAGTGAAGACAGCTTACCAGACAGGAAGAGAGCCTTGTCCACGGTAAATTCCTCAGCGAATCGGATGTGGCAGAAGTTCTTCTTGCTCTTGCGGATGGCGATGATTTCACCACACTGTCCAAAAACCTCCACGATGAGCTGCTCGGTGGCGTTCTCCGGTAGACCGCCGACAAACACCGTCTTACAGCCTGGAGGGCGCTCCCTGGTGGCCGGAGGGGGAAGGTCTGTTAAAAAGTAGTGGGGAAAAAAGGAGAGGACACACAGTTATGTGTTGGCCTACACTGGGTTGAAATATTAATGCTCTGCTGGTAGAAATATGACCTCCATGACTAATGAAAGACACGTGTATTTTATACATACCACTGACATGTGCAGCGGTTCAGCAGTCCTAGAACACTAAAACTCTATGAAGAGTATGAATTATGCTCTTTGACAGAAATTGAAATTGAATTGAAAATTGTTGGCTTCTCTCATTAGTAACAAATATAAGCCTCTATGTAAAATCAATTAATGAAAGCCCAAACAGCAAAGCTGTTATGCTATTCTATTAAACATGGCTTAACTAAATCACACTCAGAAATAGGCTGCCCAAAGGGTTAAAACAAACAACCAAAACGAAGAAGTCTTTATATAGAATGGGACAATTTATTTGCAGGGTTGCAGGGTTATTTGTTAGGGTTATTTGCATATCTAATTGAATACATTCCATAGAGTCTGAAAAACAATAGCTCACAGTCCAGATCGTCATGCTCCAAATCAATTAAACCATATCTAAAACATAGTTCCTTTGACCTAAAACAGTATGAAGCCAAAATGCATGGATAATAATAACTTGGAGCAATATACTCAGATCGTTTTTTTCTTTTTTTTGTTAAATGTTATTATCAAACCATTCCATGCATGAAAATGAAATCCTTTTGGCCACAAAGTGATGGCAAATCCTCTCATGTGGAATGTCCCCTGCACCGCAGAAATGACTAATTCAACACAGATGAGTGTTGACTGATCTAATCTCCAATAGATCAGGCTTCTCAACCATGATGAATGTGATTAGCGGGGTCTACAAGGAGTGAACCAACTAATCAATGGAACGCTGAGGATGCTGCATGTCTGGATTACTAGCAAGGCCTTGTCGTCTCTGTCACTCGCCCACTCTAAAAAGGACTGGTGTTAATTAACTTTCTATAGGCCTATGTATATATATATATATATATATATCATACAACTGACAATGTATTCTATATTACCAACCAATCAATAGCAATTTCACTCAACATTTTGAATTTAAATTAAATTAACTCCAACCCTGCCAAATAGGACCACTGGCTCCTTAACAAATTGATCTCTAAAAGTCTTTTTTGCTCCTTAACTGAATCGAACTTAACCAGCTGGATTATGTATTCCACAAAAGGGGTTGGGGGAGTATCGAGTAATGAAAGCATTACAATCCAAAGTCAAAGTTTCCTTCTGGCTAAAAAGAATGATCAGCTCATAATTCCCCCCCCGCTGTCAGAGCCCCCTGCGCTCGCGTGCAGCACTCTAAAGAGTCGAAACAGACATGACAGTCCCTGGCTCCAAACCAGCACACAGAAATAGATGTGTCCCTGAGGTCTGCTGTCTGTGTGGCCACCCACTGGTCTGCTACACTAACCCAGGCCATCACCATCCATCACCTAGACTGGCTAAATACCTTTTTATGGTCCTGGGCCTGTTAAAGGGAGGAGGCCTGAACCCTCTGCGGACTCTGACTGGGAAGACATCTAGACATACACAAGCACTCAAGTACACACATTCAAGTACAAGCGCATTCACCTCACACACAAACGACATGCACACACATAAACCTGCCTGCATGTAGTAATGCCACATGTAAAAACGCACACACACCTAACTACTCACACACACCAAGAAATCATGCTTGCAGCACTGTCACACACAGACATACACAACACTGTCAGCACACTCACACATCTATATCAGCAATGTGGCAGAAGAAACTAAAAGACTAAACACCTGCCACTAGTTGTGCATCCTTCTTTATTCAGAGCCTGGGGCTTGTAGGAGTGTGCGCGTGTGTGTGCATGTGTGTGACATTGGGACACATTGCTAGTATCCTCAAAGCTCAGAGGGGTATCTTTAGTCTTTCCCTTCACGGTAATTATAAAATGTGTTTCTCTCAGACAGCCTGCCTTCAGAGGTTGGGAAAAAGTAAGAGAGATAGACAAATAAGGTAGAGCTTGATGTCCAATTTGACCATCAAAGCGGGTCCCATGGTCCCAAATGTTGAGCATATAAAGTCTTTTCAAACCAGTGAAGCGGAAAGGAACACAGGCATAGCACTAGGTGAGCTGGAAGAGGAGGCAAGGAGGGCTGAGACAGAATGGGAGGGTTTGACTGACGAAAACGGAGAAGAGAGCAACAGGAAAAGAGCTTGAGCTTGACGAGGACGCACATTGACGGTAAGGCTACGCACATTGAGGAGACAGAGAAGTGAGTGAGTGAGAGAGAGAGTGCTGAGGGAGACCTGCAGGGTTGTTGTTGCTCAGCTAAAGGTCAGTAAGAGGGGATGCTACATGTGGTGTCAGGTTGAGTGCGTCCAGCTAGAGGGTAATGACTGCTTGTGATGGACACCATATGCAACCTACTGCATAGGCGCCAGCCCATTCCCTCTGATACTAGCTAAAAGCCTGAGTGCAGCTGATATCAATATTTGTTTCACTTTCTCGTGTAAATACAGCTCTCACAACCCTGTATTATCTGCATCGGTGTACTGTGTCACATCAGCTCAGGTTTAACCTCTACAGCAGTGGTTCTCAATCCTGGTTCTCTGCATCCAGAGCTCTTTTCATTCTAGCCATCTAAGAGACTTCTCTTCAGCTCTTTACACCCCATGTGTGTCAAAAAAGTGGTTGTGACAGCATGCATCATGAAATAATGATACGCCTGTATCAGCAGTGTTCCCCTCTGATTCCCGTCAGCTAGCCCTATCCTGCTGTGAGGCGCCACAGCTTCTGTGAGACAGAGAAGATGCTAACAGGCTAATATCTTCAACAAATAACACTGACTTACAACCAGATCCACATCCTTTTCATGTAAAAGGCCTGGAAGACTGTTTCTCTACTCTGTACTGCTGTAAAGGGCCTGGTCTAACTGTGTATTGGTACAATGCCTGGCAGACCGACTACCCTACGTGTATAAATGGTCAGGTTTGTCTTCCCACTGGTATAACATGCCTGGCCCATCTTCCTAGTGGTGTAAAAGACCTGGTCTGTCTGTCTATTGGTATAAAGTCTGGTAGACTGTCTCCCTACTGATACAAAAAGCTTGGTTTGTCTTCCTACTGTAATAAAATGCTTGGCAGACTTGTCTCCCTACCAGAGCAGGAAAGTGATTTTTTAAACGACGTTTGTGGGTGGTGAATCCCAAAATTCAACAGCTATTTTCATTATTTTACAAGACAGATTGCTTTGCAGAATAGAAAAGAGACTGGTAGTAACCTGCCTGACTGTCTGATAGAGTAGCCAAACTGAAATCTGGCTGGTGCCAATTTCCCCCCTGCCCTACTAGTATAAAACACCTGGCCTATCTCGTTGTAAGAGGTTTCGTAGTCTGTGTTCCTATGGGTGCAAAACTCCTATACAGCATCCCTATTGGTTTAATTGTGTGAAGCAGAGCTGCACCTCAGAGACCTACTTGACTTTCATGAGGAGAATCAAGCCTAAGCAGTTTTCCTCTGAAGTCTGCCTGCTGAAGACTACTTGGCTCAGAGACACACTGCGTTTCATGACAAAGACACTGGTGACAAACAAAGAAGATCATAAGGAGAGACGGGGAATGAGAAAGTGAGTGAACACAGTCAGGGGGATAGGGCAGGGAGGTAGGGGGTAGAGAGGTGAGGGAAGTTGAAAATATGTCAGAGGGAGTGTGTTGTCCATGCATGATCAAGGTGTTAACAAGGATTCAAACAGCTTCAGACCTTGGGGCCCAAATCACCATTTTATTTCCTGGAATTGGGCATTTTATCTCGGACATGGTCTTACTCTTAGTCTAACCGTGAAGCCTATTTTCAAATTCATGCAGATGCCTATCAGGGCAGACAGGCCAACAACACAGCAAAAAGTTATACTTGGGTTGCAGAGTAAGTGTTTACGACAGGATCAAAAGTTGTTGTGATGAGTTCTTTGCAAGTTGACCCCACAATCAGCCTGAGGGTGTAGATGCACCCTTCTACAAAGTAATTATAGTTAATTTCCCTATCTTCGTCCATGAGGACTAGCTAGAAAGAGGTTCCTAGGTGAAGTGAAACTTTTAATCAGCTTTCCCCTCTGCATCATATTGTGACAGTAATGGTTTATATTGAGCACAAATGCACACCACAAATACACAAGCACATCTTATATCCAGCATCAAAGATGTAGAGGGAAAAAAAAAGATATTTGCCTAAGAGGAAGCAAGACTGTGTGTTTTGTTTTGTGAAAGGATTGTGAACTCTCACATCCTAGTGTGGTGAGAAGCTTTTGTTTTAGTTCACCTTGAAGCTGACATGTGAGATGGCTTTGAAAAAAAGTCCCCAGGCAGAAACTTTTCTCTGGCAGGAAATCTTAAAGGGGAGGGTGAGATCAACCCCAGAACCCCCACTACGCCTTTCTATTCTAACTCTGGATAATTGGAAGGTGTGTGTGAGATAAATATAAACAACAACTTGTGCAGCACATCTCTACTCAGAATATACACAGCGACTTGCCGTGAACATTTCCACGGACGGATAGATGGTTTTGGAAATATGGACTGTCCAATCATGCATGTCTTATGGTCCTGAGCTGAGCTACAGCATTAAGGACACAACAGTGATCAGGATACTGGTTGGGCCTGAACTATGACAGGATGAGAGGGAGCCACACAGGTTATTACCTCTTTGGTTTGGTGCTGAAGAGTGACTTTTTATTGTATTATATTGAGCCACTGACCTCCGTCTAGTCTGACCAAGTGATATTTGCCTGTATGGTATTGGTTGAGGTGATTTGCTACAGTATGTACACTAAATGTGCTTTTATGTTATTTGTTGCCTATGTTTTTGTTGTGTTTTACTGTGTCTTTTTATTGATTTTATTATGAGTTTTCGTTTTGTGTTTTTACTGTAAAAAATTGTCTGTAAAACCAATTTCACGTATGGGAATATAACATTTTGAATTGAACTGAAGCTCAGTTATACTCTGTTAAATTATTTGGCCCAACAAGGCGGTGAATCTTCTAGTTATAAACACATCTTCATGACACATCAATAGATCATATTGGCAAAGTTGTGTCATGTTATTAGAATAAGATGTCTTTCAGAGTAGTGTTAATTCTTTTGTCTGGTGGTGCTGGTAGTGGAGGTGGTGTGGTGGGGGCGGTGAGGGGTACAAGGATAGCATTATAATGTTGGGACTTACTGGGGTTGGGGGGGAAGAGGGTGCAGCTCTTGCAGTGGATGATCTCCTTGACAATGGGCACCTCCTGGGAGAGGGGAGGGGGCACCATGCCCAGGCCGGGCATCATGGGGTTCATGGGGGCAATGCCGGTCATCATGCCAAGGTTGGGGTCAAAATCTGGAGGCAAGAGAGAAATATGGATGAGAACACACTGCAACTCACTCCTGGGAAAGCAGTGACACATACACAGTAACATTTAAACACAGACTTGTTTCTAACAGCTAACCTTTAGCCAGCCATCAGCTGAGTCCATACTGAATCTTTCAAGTTCCATTTTACATTGTGTACTTATTCCCTGAGTGATTCTTCTGTCAACACCAGTGACATACAAGCAGACTATACATACATAACAGAATACACAGCCATTCATGAATAAATCATCTGACAAACAACATGCATATTTAAACAAGTTTTTACTGACTCTCTCTCTCTCTGTCACTCCTGTGGTTTGAATGATTACCAATAACCTCATAGATACTGTAACAGTTGGAACTAAAACATACATTACACAGGAGCTTTATTCACAATACCAATTTACACTGCAGCTGGGAAAACATGTACACACGCATGCTCTGGCACCCATATGCACACAGCGCGGAGCTTTTTGAAATGGAAATGATATCGCCCTCTTGCATGTGCCTCAACATCACCTGCAGAGGACTGAGGACTATGTGCAGTATGTGCGTGGGTACGTGTGTGAAAAGGTAAATCTAAAACAAATTGTAAAGCAAAAATGACAAAACAGAAAGGTTAATAGAAATGTAAACAGATTTGTAAATTCAACTGCTTAATTTTTTCTTACTTCTTTTTCCTCATTTTCATTTGGATTTTTCCATTTTCCATTTTTAATTATTGTATTGTGCATGTAAATGAGGAAATGTGATCCAATTAGACAACACCATGGGTGGGTCTTAGAAGGGAAGGGTACAGTGGCACCTTGCAGACACCAGGGGGAGCCATATATTACACGGGGGCAAAATGAAATGTGGGAAAAAAGAAATTACAGTCATTACAGAAGTCATTTAACTTTAAAGCTTTATTTAGCTTTTTCCTTTTACATTTACTATTTGAAGTTTTAGATTTCGCTTTTCATTTTCAAATTGCAGTTTCATCTTTTCTATTTCTCTTTTGAATTTTGCCATGATTAATTAAGTATTCATATTTACAACTTATTGTGACATTATTATTCCAAACAGAATGGAAAATAACAAAACATTTCAGGATTCCTTTCTAATTTTGACTCTTTTGATCCTCCACTGCAATAAGGCCTATGAGGAAAAACTAAGGTTCCCTATTCCACCTTACACACCATTAATTGGAAATAGATATTGCATACTCCCATAAGTGATTTCTCCAAATCTACTGCAAGAGAGAGAAAGTGGCTGAATCTAATGATACTCACTGAAAGAGAATAAGGAAATATGTGCATTATAGAAGACTGGGAATAGGTCCCTAGAGAGTGAGAGAGTGTGATAAATAGGAAAATAAAGTGATAATGCCAGCTGAAGCAGGGCAGAAATGGGGGAAGAGAAACGGATACCAGATAGAGCCAGAAAAAAATAGCCCGGGAAGACATATTTTGTACATGGACTAACTACAGCAAAGGAAAATACATGGAAACTTGTATGGCTCACTCCGTCTTGTACTGATGACCTCACCATCAGTCTCTAGCCAGGTGTCAGAGTGAGAGGAAGCAGGTGATAAGAAAGACCCTGGTTGCCAGGGCGATTGATGACTTCTCCTGCCCGCTGAGGTGAAGGAGAGGAAGACGGATAGCAGAAGGAAAGATAAGGAAGGGTGGAGGGAAGATGGGAGGGTGTTGCAGTGGCCAACCTGAATGACAATCACCTCGCACAGAAAAGGATTGAGGACGCAGAACGCAGGTACACATACAGCATCACTATGGAAAAAAGACTTAACATATTGTATTTGTAGGTTGCTTACATAGTTAAATAATCTGGCAATGGCATTCATGGAAATCTTCTGCCAAGCCCACGCAAAACTAGGATATGTTTTTATGAGTCCATGTGTTTTATATTGATGGAAAACAAACCAGATTTAAGCTCACATGAAGAAAAGATCTGGTTACATCAGGGCATGGCTGGTGCAATTTCACTGCAGTGCTGCTTGTGTTCCCTCTGGTGTGTGTGTGTGTGTGTGTGTGTGTGTGTGTGTGTGTGCGTGTGTTCGTGCCTGTGTATTTATCCTCGTCCATTAAGAGCCTGAGGCCCGAAGCAAGCGTGTAGCAGAGCCGTGTGTAATAACAGAGATTATTTACTTCTTCCTAAGGATTTTCAGCTGCACCAGACTTCTCTCATCTCCACTTTTAACAATGGAGCCTCAGTCCTGAGGCCACGTTTCATCACCAACAGACCCTCTTCCCCTCCCTCCGTGTTCCAGGACTTCGGTGTTCAGTCTTCAGTGTGTCTTTGTCATGCATATTAATACTCCAATATTAGTAAGGGTACTTAAGTATTCTGTCTAAGTACTCTGTTAAAGAATTACTGCATGTAAACACATAACCCGTTAGGCTACCAGGGGTAGTCATGATAATAATACTTATACTAATACTAATACTAATACTAATAATAACAACATTTACTTATAGAGGACCTATCAAAACAAGTGTTTTACATGATGAATAAAAATGTAAGCAAAAAAGTAAAAACACCAAACATGAACAAATGTCAACAAAAACAAAAGTGTGTTTGTGTGCCTGTGTGACAGGGTGGGGGGTGAAGGGTGGGGGAGAGATATGAAGGATACATAAGTCTCCAAAAAGAGAGAGGCTACAGTAATATGTATACATCAAGGGTAATGCACATGACAGTGGTACACACACATGCACGCACAATGCACACAGTCAACTGAACTTATATATAAACGTTATGCCAAGGTGACTATATTCACTTTCTAAGGAGAGAGATTAGGCCGCTGTGTTCCCTTTGGAGTTTTATTTTATCTTGTTGCAATATTAATATTGATACCCTTTCTTATCAGCCAGTGTGCCTGAGGTACAACGAAGGGTTTAGGAATAAGTTTACGAGACCAAACCACCATGGGAGTGGGCCAAGATGGTTATGGATTCAGGCACTAACAGTAGTGTTAGCCCAATAATAATAATAGCTTCAGACTTATCTCAATTCAATTTTAAGAAAGAAAGAGACAGTCTGCTTTGAATATCCAGAAAACAGTCATGCTAACAGGTCAACTGCTTGATATCACTTGGTTTTACCTTGAGATACAGCTGGATATTATCAGCCTAACAATGGAAACTGATATTATGTTTTGGAATTGAAAGACCCAAGGGTAGCATATACAGTATATTGAGCAATGGACTGGGCCCAGAATAGACCTTCTAGGGGACACCACAGGCTGTTTTTGCCAGTGAGTACTTGGACTCAAAAACCCAAAAGCAACAGAGAAAGTTCCATCATGCAGATAGGAGGAAAACTAGTCTAGAGTAGTACCAGAGACGGCTACCCAGTATTTTAGATGCTCAAATAGGAGACATGGTCAACCAAGTCTAAAGCTGCACTAAGCTCTAAGAGAAAGAAAACAGAGGATTTTCCCATCAGCCGCAGAAAGTAAGTCATTCATCACCTTGAGAAGGTCCATTTTAGTACTATGAAGAACTCTAAAACCAAAATGAAAATCCTCAGAGCATTACTGCTCATAAAAGTAACTAATTGGTTGGCTACTGTTTTTTTTTTCCAAAACCCTGGACAGGAATGGCAATTTAGAGATCAGTCTGCGATTGTTTAGGGAACGAGGGCCAAGATTAGATTTCTGAAGGAGAAGTTCAACAAAACCATTCTTAAAATAGGCGAGAGCAAAGCCAGTGATTAGGGATGAATTAATAATAGTTAAAAACGTACAGACCAACAAGTTCCAAGACTTCCTTTAAAAAATTAGTGGGCAGAATATCAAGGGCACAGACAGAAGGATTAATCCTGGCTACGGTCTCGACTAATGAATCTGCAGAGACAACATCAACAACATTAAACAAATCAAGTGAGGCAGTAATCTGTGCGGAGACGGCTACATCTTGAGTGGCTGTGGCGGTCTGCGTTCTAAAATTGGCAATTTAGAAGAAAAAGGCTTAAAGATTCTCCTACATTTCTCAGAGGGAAGCTCAATATGGGCACTGTGGAGAGCATCTGTGGAAAATAGCCTTGAATTTTATTTCTGATGATTCTTCAATGATTCTTCAAAAAAAATTGTGCTCTTGCATTTAACTTCCAAATTATTTTTTCATAGAATTTTGGAATATACCAAGGTGGGCATAGCGTTTAGAGGATTTCCATTTTCGCTCTGCATTTCTACAGTCTCTTTTTAAGGCACAAATAGTCTCAGTTAATAAGATGACACATACTGTATATAAAACAGTTTATCATGAATAAGGCTTTAACCGAGATACGTATTACTAGCCAGAATGTTGTGCACACTCTGTGTGAAAAGGGTAAGCAGGTCGCTTTGAGTCAGCAGTATGAAACTCCACAGAGAGCTTCAGAGACCATGATGGTCCTCTTAAACAAGAACAACAAAAGAAACCTTCTGGGCCTGTGTCCACCCACATATGGCCACACATCTCTGTCTTATCCTTTTTACTGCGCTTGTCTGTGACTGTGAGCTGTCTCTATTCTCTCTCATGTTGGAAAAGGTACTATCACAAAGCCTTCTTGCAAACACCTCCTCTTTGCAACATGCATGCGTGCACACAGAGACAGACAGACAGACAGACAGAAAGTTCTCTCTTTCCCTCTCCCTCTCGGTCTTCTCTATCCTGTCCTTTCCATGTTGGACAATCTGTTTCCCGGAGGTTTGCTGAAGGTAATTACATTCGGAGCTGCCCATCAATCAGGAGGTGCAGAGAGGAATAAAAAAAACTGACATTTGATTGTGTGAAGCTCCTGGCTATTAATGTCACACTCCCTCTCCCCTCCCCTCCCCTCCCCTCCCCTCTCCTTTATGATTTCCAGGGTAAATGTCCCTCCCAGCAGAGTCAGCGGTGGGTGGAGGTTGGAGAGGGACATCGGAAGCTGCTGTGAGGCATGCTGGGTAATATTCTCTAATGAGGCGAACTAGCCACGCTACCTGGAACCCTACCAGAGGCTGAAACCTGCCTCTTTCGATCTCTGCCAAGAATCTCCCTCTTTGCATTTTCATATGGATGTCTCCCACTCCATTTCTCTAACAGAAACAATACTTCTCCAACAACCAGACATCCACGGTCTCCCTCCTACCTGCAGGATAGAAACCGAGAAGAAGAAAAAAATCTCCCTCCATGCAAACTCTCAGTTTATAAAAGTTCTTCCACCTTACATTTCCATTACATCTAAATAAGAATCTACTTCCTTATGCTGCCTTCCAAAATCCCTCTTCTTTATCTGACACCTCCCTCCTCAAATCTCTATTACAAATCTTGCTTTTTAAAAAAATCGAGCCTATCATCTAACATATCTGCCACCGATATGAATAACTGTCAGAAAGTCCCATTTCAGCAGCCCTGTAACAACTGCAGCATTTTCTGCCAGACATCTCTCCGAAGTGAAGAGTCTTTGTCTCTCTCCCCTCTGTCCGCCTACACACAGCCAAAAAACCTCTGGCATCTCACCAGTGCAGCTCCTGAGCAGTCAGCAGTAAGGGACACAGCATTCAGCCCAAGCACGGGAAAACGCTTACGGCAAAGGAATAACTGTCAGATAATGTATTTCCTGATGTTAATCCAGGTGAACTAATGTGTGAGAATGAGAGGGCTCTTACTCATATCTGTGGCGGTCTTGTACCATCGAAATTCCTATATGGAGTACTGTTTAGGTGATTTGTCACGAGACATGACACTGGGTTTTCATATATTCCAGCGTGAGCGTGTGTGTGATGTGTGTGTTTGCAGGGGTGGAGGGGTTTGTGGCAAGCGTGGGGACGAGCCGGATGCAGCAGACAGAGGATTGGTTGTTTATTCGGGGAACAGTCCTCAGTCCCTTGAGCCTCCTTATCTATTCTCCAGGGTGTTTGTGTGTGTGTGTGTACGTGCGGCTAAATGAATTCAGATAAAATCGCAACTACATGTGTGTGAAAAGTTAAATGCTTTCCTTGCGGTACTCTGTGCGTGTGTGTGTGTGTGTCTCTGTGTGTGTGTGTGTGTGTGTAGTTGGCCAGCATCTTTTGTTAGCTCTGCATGTCTTCCTTGCTATAATAAGGAGCTTTGGCTCAAGGCAGAATCCAAACATCAGAAAAACAAACCAGATAATCAAACCCATCATTGCTGTGAACAGAGACATCTATCATCATTAGAGGAGCCTTTTCCAGATGTCTTGGTTGTCGTGTGGAAGCTGTGCTGCAATGCAGTTTGTTGGTGAGGCAAAATATTCTTTTAACGTTCAAGGTCAGACCTGAACACAAAATGAGAATGCCTGGTAACATAAAAACATAAGCATTAGCAGTATTTCTTTTAAAATTCTACACATTACCAATATGACCTATATAATTGAAAGGTGGTTTGGTGTTTGAGGCTCCTAATGCTGTCTAGCCTTTAGCTAGAGACTAAATCCCACAGAGGAGCTGGCTAAACATAGGCACAATGATACAACAGCCACAGGAATAGCTCTCAGAGTCTATAAATCCAGCCAGATCATACACAATGCAAGCAACATATTGTCAAGTGTCCTGGATAATAAATGGCTTTTTGGGAGGTCTCTAGAAATATAGAGAAGGAACTCTTTCCACCTGGTTCCACTTAGAGTCTGGAAGTGCTAGAAAGGACATTGATGAAGGTTATGGAAATACATGCTGAATGCTCCTGGAGTGGGACATACTCTCTCTGCCTCCGTCAAATGTCAAAGATGTTGAAACCAGATGTTGATTCCAGTTACTGCTGCCATCTCCGCTCCAAGAGGCTCAGACTCTAGTAGTGATTTTTCTGACAGGATTGCAACACATTTTCGCTAACCTCATGCCATGACTTTTCCATGTCTAGTTCAGGACACAGGACACAATTTCTATGACCAGTATGTGTCAGAATCTATGTTCAAATGTTACATTTTGTTAAATAGTATGTTTGCCCCAGGTCATGATTTGGCTGGCTACTATCCCCTGGGACTCATTATTCCCTCAAAGGTACCTTGATTTCCATGCAGACAGGCTTGACGTTAAACACTCAATTGGTTGACAACACATTCCCTTGACATTTCCAAAACTTTATGGATATGTGTCATTCTCCATAATCCTTTCAGGCACGAAAAAAAACACCATTGTCAAATTCCATGACTTTCCCAGGTTCTCCATGACCAGAGGAAACCTGAGGTGAGGTCTGTTTACAACAGCGGCGAGGACCATCAGAGCTGGAAGAGGTTCACCTTACCGATTACATCTGTGGGTGGCACAAACTTACACAACCGCTATTCTATGATCCTCTGTAGGCCAATGTATTATGTAGGCTCTGTGCAGTCTGCAGAATAGCCTCTATTCTCAGTCACTGATAATGATAATGGCAGCGATGATGATAACAATGACAACCAGATTCTCCGGTGAGCAGACGACTCCGTAACACGCAACCTATTTTCACTAGCGCTTACGCCAACTATTACGAATGGTACAACACACAATCAATACACTAGTCACGCCTATGGCCTAGCAATGCAATCTCTGCTTAGCATTAATACAGTACAATCTTTATTCAGCAGGAGGGGACAGAACAATTCCTACCTCCATCCAAACGCCGCACTAATGCAAACATGTACTAATAACATTCTAGCATATACAACCACTGTTCAGTCCATCTATAGAAATAACACTGTCATGATTGGGGAGTTGAACCAGGGTTTGCAAAGCTGTAGAGTTTCAAAGCCTCTGTCTACAGCGGTCTGTTTATCCAGCTGTCTGTCTGGATAAATCCACTGGCTGAGAGCAGGAAAAGACTCATTGGTGGAGAAACGCTTTCCTAGCTCACAGAGGATGAAATAGTGGCAACCACTATAATTGAAGCATTCCAGGAGAGGAATGCTCTTTTAATGAATGAGTCTGAAACTGACACATGAAACGCACATTACACACACACACACACACACGCAGGAAACGCACAAACAATAACTGCACGTGCATACACACACACACACACACACACGTCAGGTGGAAAGGAACAAAGAGAGTGACGCAGGCAGTTCTCCCCAGCTGTTTAGTGCTGAAACAAAAAGGAGAGGAGGATGATGTTCAGCCATGATGGACAATCAATAACGAATCCACGTGGATTACTTCAAAGGCACAAGCTGCTCTGGTAACAAAGACCGCATGACAGCACACATGTGAGTGTGTGACTATATGTGACTGTGTGTGTGTGTGTGTGTGTGTGACTATGCCAAGAGTTCACGAAATCCCTAGACTGACTGACCGTCTCCCCCAAGTCGACAGATTCCGGGGCATGAATAAGAAAAGAAGATGTGAGCAGAGGTCACGTTTAGCAGACGGACACGGACATTGAGTACATCTAACGCTCAGCTGAATGGTTTTGAAACGGAATTCAAATTCATATATTAGGCTGCTGTTAGTGGCCAACCTTGAGCTTCTTCCTTCTCATCAATTGTTAAAGAGAGAGAGAGAGAGAGAAAGAGGGGGCGAGAGGAGAGCGCACTCGTGGATCTCTTACTCTTCCTACTTACCCATCCCTCCTGGGGTTCAACAAGGAACATTCTCCTGGCTTAAGTGAAGTAAAAAAGCATGGGTGGAAATTATATGACTGTGAGTAATATATGTAAAATGCCTTTAGAGTGTAGAGAGATGATAAAACACCAACACATTTCTGACTTTTACATATCAGAAGCATTTTTTTTCCTGTAAAAAGTCACTTAAGGTCCCCCCCCCAATCTATCCAAATCTGTTGAGTTTGTTTGAAATCCTGATTTTTTTGCTGTATCTATCTCTTGAAGTACTGTCAAGTACTTCATGCCCCTTTCTCCCTGACCCACTTCTTCTACTTCTGGTTAGCTCTGACCTCACATTTCTCTGCTCTTGATAATACATGAATAATCAGGGGATATAGGATTGTTTTTTTTACCTTAACTGCCTGGACACTGTCTTGATCATTTAAGCTTATTCTACTCTTGCGCTTCTGGTTAGCTAGGAGACAAGAGTGTTGGCTACATGCATGAGATGCAAATGTAAATGTTAAGTTCAAATGAAACAAACTATTGCACTCTCTTCATTAATACACTGGAAATGGGGGAATCCACTATCAATTACATTACTCATCAGCTGCTGGATTGGCTGCAGCTTTGGTCTGTATACTGTTTGAGTCCAGATGAGCATTTCAGTGTGATTGAGTGCAGGCTAAGTGTGTAAAAGGGCTCAGCTCTGTGAAAAGCAGATGAACAGCGTGTGCTCTAATGTGGCTGGGGGTTACAGTGGCTGACTCAGCTGTAATGAGACATTAATGAAGATGTTGGGTAATTCGGGTTGCTGAGGGAGGGAGGGGGAACAGGGAAGGAGAAAGGAGGAAGGAAGGAAGGAAGGAAGGGAAGGAAGAGGGAAAAGTAGGGAAGCACCAGCTGTTTTTCCAGGTGATCCATGAGGGGGGGACACAGCTGTCCTCTTCATCCGACTCTCCTCCCTCTCCATCGCTCTCTCCTCCCTTCTTCCCTCTCTATACCGCCCATCTGAAACCGCTCCCTGCCACAAAACAGCTTTAATGAAGACATACTGCCCCCACTGAGGCTTAATCTATTCTTTAGCACATGGATCAAAGCCTCACTCAGTCCCTGCCATCAGTATTCCTTCCCATCACACCAACAAAGATCAACCAACTAGTATATGCATATGATTTTAAGTATGATTCTCTCTAGAAGAGAGCTGGCAGAGGCTCTGCTAAGGCTGAGAGCAGCCTGCAAATGAAGTACTGCAAATGAAATTCAATAGGAAAATCTCCGTAGGAGGGAGTAGCACCCTCCACACACACTTCATCTTAAATATGGACTCTTGAGTGCCAGTGTGTTCACTCTCCACTCTTCATCTCTAACACTAGGTCCAGCTCCACTCCCCCTATGAGGAGTTCTTCTACCATTTGTGTCTTTTCTCTCCCCTTAGCAGAATGGCTTTTCTCTTCCATATTTCAAATATTCCAGGCCTCTGTGTGAATGTGTGTGTGTGTGTGCATGTTGGTGAGTGTGTATGCGTCCCTTAATATTTCTCAATAAGTGTATTTGGAGGACTTTGTGTCTGTAAGTACGTACATGCACACACACACACACACATACACACACACACACACACACGCACACAGGTCTGGCATTTTTTTTAAATACGAAAGTGCATTTCAGCTAAGAAGTGGGAAGTGATTTATAAAAGGCTTTAGGGAAAGCTGTTCTACTGAAGGAGAGAGAAAAGACATGGCAGAATGACTCCTCACAGATAGAGAGCGGGAGAGGGTGCTGCTCAACCTAATGTTATAGATGGCGGAGGAATTGGTTAGGCTGAACTTTATATTATAGATGCAGAGTAGGATCCAGTAGCTGAACCTCTTACTTAACAAATGCTCCCTGAGGTTGTGATGACACTGGATAAATAAACCAAATCAATGAAGCCTCACTGTTTTCCCATTCACATCACCTATTGGTTCCGAACTGTTAACCCGATGTTATTAAACCAATGGCAATTGAATTACATCAGTCTAGAGGGCGTGGTGCTCAGCTCTCTCTGAAGAGCGCACAATATCACAAATCTATAAACATAGCTGCTAGCAGCCATGAACAAGTAACCACAGCGTGACAAAAAATGTGTGTGTATTAGAGTCTTCAGCCCCTTTCAGAGATAGATAGAACCTGTAAGATGGTGTTGTTGTGTTTACAGCACGCAATGAAACACATCACCAAAGATTATCTTCCCTGGACGGAACATTCACCACTCTCAGATTGGCTAGAAACGCTGTAAGTGCAAAATGAATAGATTGTACTAGCGCTTGTAGCACTTATGTTGCTACAAGCGCCCTCTCTGGGGGATTTCACAAAATCACCAACCACTGCAATTTGAAGCGATTATCAGTCTATATTCTCGGAGTGTGTCTGTAGAAGGTATAAATTTGTCAAATTCTTTTGATCCATATCATCATTTTTGAAAGAATTGTGCTTTATTTTCTTATTCTATGAGTGACGTACTTGAGAAACAAGTGGTCATGTGAATAATGGAATTTGGGAATTTTTGCACAGAAACTGTAGAGTGAATGCTGTAGAGTCACATAAAGTATGATTTCAGCCATGCAGCCCTGTATCTCGCCCAGTCATTTTAGAGCTTGTTTGCGCTTTCTGGTGGTAGGGGGCGCTCCTAATCACCCATTTTTAATGAAACCATGGAATGGGGATAGGAAGTGGCATATCTTCCACTCAGCAAAGATAATCTTTGATGTCACACAGTCCTGTTGCTGCCTATTAATCTCGTCCCCCAACTCCATCCCCTTCAATATACAGTTTCAACATGTGGCTTGGAGGATATCTTTAAAAATCTTTACTATGTCAAGTCCATATGCTGCGTGCAAAGTTTTGTTATGATTGTATCAACTTTGCGGGAGAGCTGATGTGGTAATAACCTAATAAGACACATGCTTGTTTCTGTGGCTACTGGCATAATCACAAAGGGGTGTAGGACTGAGGAAAAGCCTATAACTATGGCCTGTTAGTAGTTTTAATGATTCCAGTATTGTTGGTTTTTTTAACATAGCTCATAGTATGTGATATAGCCTGCTGTTGTAATACCCACTTCACGATTTGTGGAATCCAAATCCAATCTTTTTCTAATGGTAAAGTGAATATTAGTGGCTCATATTCAACTTTCATTGTAATTTAGTGCTGTTGAGCAGAGTTTATGGTTCAAGCCAGCCCAGGGCATGTACTGAGCACAAAGACTCTGAAAGTAGACAGTGAGCCTCAGGTACACTTCAATCTGACTGACTGCATTTTCATCCATTTTTTGCTGCCAATAGAAAAGGCTGAGAGAAATGTAGAAAACGACTGGATATGGGAGATAGAGAAAGAGAAAATGGTCATGCATAATTGACATCACCTAGAGAGATCTGCAGAAAGGTTTTGATTTACTAACTCATGTATAACTTAGCACACAGCCTTAAGGTTTGAAGGCAAAACCTGCTGCTATCTTGTCACTAATGCAAACGAGCAGCATTGAGTCAAATCAGCCTCTGTCTCAAAGCCTCTGTGTGTGTGTGTGTGTGAATGTGGCTGTGTGTTTGTGTCTGCCATCCTAAGACTGATAATAGAATCATAATTCCATCTTGCTGACTCAGCTCAGCCTGTTCGCTTCAATATAGTCACTCCGAATGGCCGATGCAGCCAAACATGGAAATCTACTATCTCATACTACAAGGCCACAGTGGCAGACAGTCAAGGACAATGTTGCTGATCAACAAACCTACCGCTTAACAATACAAATATTTAAAACGCTGCTCTGCACAAGCAGATCAAGTACTGTTCTCGCTCTACACGGCACAAAGGAACATGGCCTTCGCTAATGCAAAAAGACAACTAGTCTTAGGACCATAGAAAAAAAAACACATTCTGGTGTATCACAGCAATATCAATTCTACTTCTAAACCACAAAATTACTTGATTTGAAAAAGATTGTCCTCTCTGTCCATTATAGTTCTACAATTTAAGCAGCATTCAAACGTACTGATGTCGGAGAGGTGGATGTGCTTGACACACAAAATCGTCAACAAAGTCCAAGTTGTGAACCAACTATACAACATCAAATCTGACATACCACCACACCACGCCTCCACCTGCTGACCTGACACGTCAAGTTGAAACAGGTTGTTGGTCACAGTGGGACTGTGAGAGTCCCAACCTCAGGACACAGCCCTGTTATGTAGTAGCGGTGCACCAATACCCCAATGTCAGACTAACATACTTGTATTTTGTCCTTGTTTAAGTCAGTGCCTCTCAATCGGTGGGGTTGCACCCCCTGGAGACCTTGTGGCGGAGTTTGGGGGATTTATTTGGCTGCAGCCACACAGACTCCACTGGCATCAAAGCAATAACAACAAACAGCAGCGGGCTAAACATGGACAAGTTTAAATAAATGGTTCAGTTTGAACTTGTGTTGCAACCTTTGTTTTGTTTTTCTTACTGAGGAAATTACGTTATTATGATGGGCATGGGGATGTGTGCGAAATTCTCAAAATGTTCAAAGGGGGGCATGAGTGGAAAAGGCTGAGAACCACTAGTTTAAGCTGACAGATGCCCAGAAATGAGCAGCATGAAGCTACAGTGCTAAAGTGACAGTGCTAAAATGATGTGTATTAATAATGTCACAAAATTAGATGGGAGGATGTCAGTTGATTACACAAACAAAGAGTGAAAATATAAAAGCCTGTCCAAAGATGATTTCTTTCACTAAACTTTCAACTAAAAATAAGTAGCATGGCTGAACTGCCTGAATCAAGAAAAGAACTTGGTATTGGAGAGTAACCAATATTAGGCATTTGTACTGTCAGCAAAAATCCATATTTCACATTTCTGGCCTCAAATCTGCTGGTGTGAAGTAAACAGAGGCTGCTTGAAAAAACAAAGCAAAAAAATCTCCTGTCATTGTTATATATCTCCAGTAGGATATTAAAATAAACTGTGCTGTCATTGCAAGAGCTTCTGTGTTCCAGTGTGGGTGTTGTGTGGCAAGGTTTAGGTTATGTGTTACCTGGCATGAGTGGCTGTCCGGTCATGCTCATGGGAGGCATCCCCAGGTTGTTCATGGCTGTTGCCCAGGCGTTGGGGTCTGACATGGGCATCGTCATGGAGTTGGAGTCCATGGTCATGCTACGGATGCCCTCTGGAGAAAGACATGGAAAGAAAACAGAGAGTAAGAGAGAGGAATTAGAAATATTCTGGTGACCTTGGAATGGTTATTGTAGAAAAGGCTCTGGCAGTGCACCTGTTAACGAGCCAATTAATCGCCATAGCAACCCCAGCCCAGGCAGGCTCTGAAAATCCCCCCATTGGTGTTTGCTTGCGCTAGTCTCAGCTATGGTTAGAGAGCCTTGTTAAGTTTAATAACTAAGCTATGTGGAACTTGTTAGCCTTCATGTTGCACACCCAGTATTTTAATGAGAGATGTATCCATGTTGTGTGGACTTTCCCTCACCGCTAACTACTGAGAGTTATATAGTAGTTATAGTAGTTATATCGTTATATAGAGTTTTATATGTTTTTCATGCTGATTACCTTATTACTATTTGGATAGTAATTCTCGTGCATTCCTTGTTTAATTCCATTATTAATGATAATTACTCTCCTGTTTTAGACCACACACAAACCCACCATCACATCCCTGTATTGTGGCATGCCGATGGATAGGATGGAGAGACTATAAGCAATTGTTGTGCCTATGTACCTGATGCCTTAAACCTTCAATAAAGTTCTGTGCATCGAAGTCCAGTCTCCGTGTCCTGACCCGACACCCCATATTGGTGAACACTCCTGAGCCAGCTAAATAGTTCAGCACAGTTATGAAAGAGAGAAGTGTTAAAAAAAACAGAAATAAGTTATGCTAAGGATCGAGGTAGAAGGGATTTTTTTTTTACAGTGTACTTCTTGTCGTAGCTTCTTCACCTTCTTTCTTTATACTGTATCTATCCTCATTTCAATTCTGTGTTCTGTTAGAGTGAGAGAGCAGATGAGAGGGGAAGCCACTGTGACCTGCAGTCAGTCTGACACCACTGACTTTTACAACACTGTCATTTAGAGTCTATTCCTCCTGACGCCGTTGTTTGTTTCGACTTCCGCTCAGAGGTTAAACAGCCTGGCCTCCTGACACTTCCTGCCTCAGCGACCTCTGACCTCTACTGAGAGTCTACTGGCGATGCTGCTGCTCTAACTGAAAACACTGCCACACACACATTTACACACACAAATAGGAATGCATTCATACATACAGAAGCTGTCCTGAGAATAAACCGATGAGCACTCCAGTGAAAGATCAGAGCTAGCATTTGAAAGCCAGAGTAAGAAAATAATGCAGCGTAAAACAAGATTACCATGGCACTAAGCACAAATCCTGATGCTATCAGACATTTGCTAGGCACTCTGGTGCTAAACCTTGGAAAACTCGGAAAAATCTCCCACTTACCACAACAAATACACACACACAAAGTCAAACTCGCAATCCCGGGCTCATGGTTTTCTGCCAAGTCTTGCATAGTAAAGCAAACACATTCAGATCCCCATAGTAAAAACCCTGCAGTAAAGTCAACACAAACACATCATACATCCACCGGTGGCTCATTCTCCCCGTCCACAGTCTATTTCACAGCTCTAAACGCTCTTTAATTCTCTCCTCTGGTCGACCTCTCTCTCTCTGACAGACCTGGAATTTGCTGTGACTGTGACTGCTGGCTGAGCCACGCTGCCCTCCTCTCTCCTGATGCCAAAACCAACATCGCTGTTAATAATGAGAAGGGTTGCACCCTGCGCACACTTCACACCTCAGAAGGTCTGTCGCGGTGCCCACTGTGGAGGTAACACTCTGCTGTGTGTGTGTGTGTGTGTGTGTGTGTGTGTGTGTCTGCTTGTCTATGCGTGTCTGCACAGCAACCATTATATTGGTACTGGTGTTCAGAAGCAGCTGGCAATGTGTAATAACGCTGTCTCCCTCTTTGCCTCCGTCTCTGAGCTACTAATTTCAAAGCTGTCTGCTGTGTGCTGCCATAGAGAGGCCTGATAAAACAGCCACTGTCGGTGTGTCGCTGTGATAATGTTGCTGACGAGAACTTCACAGGCTTGTTAACTAACACAACCCTATTAACAGGGGACGCTTTGGAGGACTTAAAGTGACGGCAAGGAGGGGTGGCGGTGAGGTGTTTTACTGCAGTTTTCTCACAGTTTACAAAAACTTTAACTGCAGTCTCTCTAGTACTGATGGATACACACACCCAGGGTTTTGAAAGGTGGTCTCCAGTAACGACCAAGCCATGTCGCTCGGTCATTACTGATACAGTCATTAGCTCGGCGTTTCCAGTAAACAGCAAAACAGTCATGTCAACAGTGTTCGTAGCCAAAACAAACAAGGCAGCCGGACACAAATGACGCAGCTGAATCAGTACCACATATTAGTTCATTTCAGACTGTGTTGATGTAAGTATGTGTATGATAATAATAATAATAATAATAATAATAATACTAATAATAATAATGATAATAATAATAATCTACAATAGAATCCGATGGCATACTAGCCCGCTCCTTCTAGGACTATTATGGCTTTTAGATAACAATAAAAAAATCCATACATCCATTTATCCCGCCATCTAATCTACTGAATTGTAAGTGAAAACAGAGCAGGGCATTGCCCTTGATGGGAAAATCACTGCGCAGGTCATTAGATCGCCAAAGACATTTATGTAGAATCCCTTAGTGTTCCTCACCGGAGGACGGAGCACTTATTGATCTCACGGCTCTCGCGTCCAGTTTAGAGCCGAGCGTGTTTGGCCGGGGGGCTTTAGACGCTAATAGTGCCGGGTCAAGGTTAACTCCTCTACAGTGGCCTTCTGATGAATAGCCTGCATTTAACTCATACCACCTAACAGTTCATTCCTCTATCGCTCTATTATCTACATTCAATGCGTCCATTTTTTTCTCTCATCCCTTCATCTTTCCCTGCTGCTTCCTTCTCTCTGCTGCCCATTCTCTTCGCTGCTCCCTGCATCGACTCCACTCACACCTATTGTCTCACGTCCCCGCCCGTACTTTTCTCTGTCAATGCGTCTTTCTTTTCAGACCTCCATCTCTGTGCGTCAGCCTCTGAGAGTTTCTGATTGCGGTGCGCAGAGTGACCTTGAGGGCAGGAGCCAGGAATGGTGCTCCTTATAGCAACCCTCCCACTCCATCACATCGATGGAGCGGGAGCCGGGGGAAGGGTGACTGAATAGCAAACAGCTGCTGAAAAATCAACACAGGGAAACACACATGTGCAAGGCAAGCACACACCCAGGGGTGCGCACACACACACACACACACACACACACTACATATTAGCTAACCTTGCCAAAAAGGAGAAATATGAGCCAGGGACAATACTGCCAATGAGAGAATCACTGTCAGTAAATATTTTAGACTGAAAACATGAATTAGAGCACTTTGCTGTTGTTTTGAAGCCAAATGTCTGCATAGGATGAAAAGTAACTAATTGGATTCCAGCATTTAATTGTTTATTCCAAGGTCAAATGAGCATAGATAATATAAATCAGTGGCGATAAAACTCTGAGAAGAAATGAGCCAATCTAATTGCAGCTGTTGGCTGAAAAAAGCTTGAGCTCAGACAAATGTCCATGTCTTAACAAATAAATAATTTGACCTAGCTAGACCTATAGTAAATACAGCTACAGGTGGAGACCAAGTCTGTCTTTCCTCAATAGAGATCAACATTACAGTCTTCACATTTGGGTGCTACAGTAATCAAATTAACAGAATTAACAGGACTAAAGGTCATATTGTGGGAAGGCACTCCAGTTCCATTTACCTTAGTTCCATTTACTTGACAGTTTTTGAAACACAATTAGCAAGATAACAAACATTTTAAAGTATCAAGAATGCAACACATTAAAGTCACAGACATATTTCAAATCCTTAACTGTAAAAACAGGGTCGAAATGGTGGCAGCACTCAGTAGATTAAGAAAATAAATTACTCAACTATGTTTCAATTTTATGTTTTTTAACTACACCTGTGTGTAGCATAATACATACAAGTAAGTACAAGTGAAAGGACAACAAGCGTACTTTACCATAAAAAGTTAGGAGAACTACTGTACATACTGTTATGGGACCGATCTGTGCAAGTAAAAAAATGTCACCAAGACACATTTCTGTGTGTTTATTGCACATGGCACATGGAGCGATTCTGATTCTGGTGGGGTCCAGCCCAGCCCAAGGCTTCTCTCATACTCACTCTCTGTGGGCTGCGATTGGCTTTTAGCTTCCCTAAAAGCTCCCCCAGGAGGCAGATGGGAAATGAAGTCATTTTAAGGCCCATTGGCCGTAAGCTCCAACAGCAGGCAGAGAGACGCTGGGGGCTATTTAGTT